>NW_027442030.1:0-281071 GCF_048569485.1 Anomaloglossus baeobatrachus | reverse complement strand
CAAACAGGACAAGCTTGCATCTGTTATAGTTTTGGAGAAAAATGTGTTCATTTCATGTATGCGCGAAATGCCTTAAAAATGGCTTTAAAATGGATTTGGAGCATGGAGACGATTATCTCGGGATTGCAAGATAACCAAACAAAACTTTTAGTGGATTTCTACTTATTTTATTAAATATCATCTCCACCAAACAGGACAAGCTTGCATCTGTTATAGTTTTGGAGAAAAATGTGTTCATTTCATGTATGCGCGAAATGCCTTAAAAATGGCTTTAAAATGGATTTGGAGCATGGAGACGATTATCTCGGGATTGCAAGATAACCAAACAAAACTTTTAGTGGATTTCTACTTATTTTATTAAATATCATCTCCACCAAACAGGACAAGCTTGCATCTGTTATAGTTTTGGAGAAAAATGTGTTCATTTCATGTATGCGCGAAATGCCTTAAAAATGGCTTTAAAATGGATTTGGAGCATGGAGACGATTATCTCGGGATTGCAAGATAACCAAACAAAACTTTTAGTGGATTTCTACTTATTTTATTAAATATCATCTCCACCAAACAGGACAAGCTTGCATCTGTTATAGTTTTGGAGAAAAATGTGTTCATTTCATGTATGCGCGAAATGCCTTAAAAATGGCTTTAAAATGGATTTGGAGCATGGAGACGATTATCTCGGGATTGCAAGATAACCAAACAAAACTTTTAGTGGATTTCTACTTATTTTATTAAATATCATCTCCACCAAACAGGACAAGCTTGCATCTGTTATAGTTTTGGAGAAAAATGTGTTCATTTCATGTATGCGCGAAATGCCTTAAAAATGGCTTTAAAATGGATTTGGAGCATGGAGACGATTATCTCGGGATTGCAAGATAACCAAACAAAACTTTTAGTGGATTTCTACTTATTTTATTAAATATCATCTCCACCAAACAGGACAAGCTTGCATCTGTTATAGTTTTGGAGAAAAATGTGTTCATTTCATGTATGCGCGAAATGCCTTAAAAATGGCTTTAAAATGGATTTGGAGCATGGAGACGATTATCTCGGGATTGCAAGATAACCAAACAAAACTTTTAGTGGATTTCTACTTATTTTATTAAATATCATCTCCACCAAACAGGACAAGCTTGCATCTGTTATAGTTTTGGAGAAAAATGTGTTCATTTCATGTATGCGCGAAATGCCTTAAAAATGGCTTTAAAATGGATTTGGAGCATGGAGACGATTATCTCGGGATTGCAAGATAACCAAACAAAACTTTTAGTGGATTTCTACTTATTTTATTAAATATCATCTCCACCAAACAGGACAAGCTTGCATCTGTTATAGTTTTGGAGAAAAATGTGTTCATTTCATGTATGCGCGAAATGCCTTAAAAATGGCTTTAAAATGGATTTGGAGCATGGAGACGATTATCTCGGGATTGCAAGATAACCAAACAAAACTTTTAGTGGATTTCTACTTATTTTATTAAATATCATCTCCACCAAACAGGACAAGCTTGCATCTGTTATAGTTTTGGAGAAAAATGTGTTCATTTCATGTATGCGCGAAATGCCTTAAAAATGGCTTTAAAATGGATTTGGAGCATGGAGACGATTATCTCGGGATTGCAAGATAACCAAACAAAACTTTTAGTGGATTTCTACTTATTTTATTAAATATCATCTCCACCAAACAGGACAAGCTTGCATCTGTTATAGTTTTGGAGAAAAATGTGTTCATTTCATGTATGCGCGAAATGCCTTAAAAATGGCTTTAAAATGGATTTGGAGCATGGAGACGATTATCTCGGGATTGCAAGATAACCAAACAAAACTTTTAGTGGATTTCTACTTATTTTATTAAATATCATCTCCACCAAACAGGACAAGCTTGCATCTGTTATAGTTTTGGAGAAAAATGTGTTCATTTCATGTATGCGCGAAATGCCTTAAAAATGGCTTTAAAATGGATTTGGAGCATGGAGACGATTATCTCGGGATTGCAAGATAACCAAACAAAACTTTTAGTGGATTTCTACTTATTTTATTAAATATCATCTCCACCAAACAGGACAAGCTTGCATCTGTTATAGTTTTGGAGAAAAATGTGTTCATTTCATGTATGCGCGAAATGCCTTAAAAATGGCTTTAAAATGGATTTGGAGCATGGAGACGATTATCTCGGGATTGCAAGATAACCAAACAAAACTTTTAGTGGATTTCTACTTATTTTATTAAATATCATCTCCACCAAACAGGACAAGCTTGCATCTGTTATAGTTTTGGAGAAAAATGTGTTCATTTCATGTATGCGCGAAATGCCTTAAAAATGGCTTTAAAATGGATTTGGAGCATGGAGACGATTATCTCGGGATTGCAAGATAACCAAACAAAACTTTTAGTGGATTTCTACTTATTTTATTAAATATCATCTCCACCAAACAGGACAAGCTTGCATCTGTTATAGTTTTGGAGAAAAATGTGTTCATTTCATGTATGCGCGAAATGCCTTAAAAATGGCTTTAAAATGGATTTGGAGCATGGAGACGATTATCTCGGGATTGCAAGATAACCAAACAAAACTTTTAGTGGATTTCTACTTATTTTATTAAATATCATCTCCACCAAACAGGACAAGCTTGCATCTGTTATAGTTTTGGAGAAAAATGTGTTCATTTCATGTATGCGCGAAATGCCTTAAAAATGGCTTTAAAATGGATTTGGAGCATGGAGACGATTATCTCGGGATTGCAAGATAACCAAACAAAACTTTTAGTGGATTTCTACTTATTTTATTAAATATCATCTCCACCAAACAGGACAAGCTTGCATCTGTTATAGTTTTGGAGAAAAATGTGTTCATTTCATGTATGCGCGAAATGCCTTAAAAATGGCTTTAAAATGGATTTGGAGCATGGAGACGATTATCTCGGGATTGCAAGATAACCAAACAAAACTTTTAGTGGATTTCTACTTATTTTATTAAATATCATCTCCACCAAACAGGACAAGCTTGCATCTGTTATAGTTTTGGAGAAAAATGTGTTCATTTCATGTATAGCGCGAAATGCCTTAAAAATGGCTTTAAAATGGATTTGGAGCATGGAGACGATTATCTCGGGATTGCAAGATAACCAAACAAAACTTTTAGTGGATTTCTACTTATTTTATTAAATATCATCTCCACCAAACAGGACAAGCTTGCATCTGTTATAGTTTTGGAGAAAAATGTGTTCATTTCATGTATGCGCGAAATGCCTTAAAAATGGCTTTAAAATGGATTTGGAGCATGGAGACGATTATCTCGGGATTGCAAGATAACCAAACAAAACTTTTAGTGGATTTCTACTTATTTTATTAAATATCATCTCCACCAAACAGGACAAGCTTGCATCTGTTATAGTTTTGGAGAAAAATGTGTTCATTTCATGTATGCGCGAAATGCCTTAAAAATGGCTTTAAAATGGATTTGGAGCATGGAGACGATTATCTCGGGATTGCAATATAACCAAACAAAACTTTTAGTGGATTTCTACTTATTTTATTAAATATCATCTCCACCAAACAGGACAAGCTTGCATCTGTTATAGTTTTGGAGAAAAATGTGTTCATTTCATGTATGCGCGAAATGCCTTAAAAATGGCTTTAAAATGGATTTGGAGCATGGAGACGATTATCTCGGGATTGCAAGATAACCAAACAAAACTTTTAGTGGATTTCTACTTATTTTATTAAATATCATCTCCACCAAACAGGACAAGCTTGCATCTGTTATAGTTTTGGAGAAAAATGTGTTCATTTCATGTATGCGCGAAATGCCTTAAAAATGGCTTTAAAATGGATTTGGAGCATGGAGACGATTATCTCGGGATTGCAAGATAACCAAACAAAACTTTTAGTGGATTTCTACTTATTTTATTAAATATCATCTCCACCAAACAGGACAAGCTTGCATCTGTTATAGTTTTGGAGAAAAATGTGTTCATTTCATGTATGCGCGAAATGCCTTAAAAATGGCTTTAAAATGGATTTGGAGCATGGAGACGATTATCTCGGGATTGCAAGATAACCAAACAAAACTTTTAGTGGATTTCTACTTATTTTATTAAATATCATCTCCACCAAACAGGACAAGCTTGCATCTGTTATAGTTTTGGAGAAAAATGTGTTCATTTCATGTATGCGCGAAATGCCTTAAAAATGGCTTTAAAATGGATTTGGAGCATGGAGACGATTATCTCGGGATTGCAAGATAACCAAACAAAACTTTTAGTGGATTTCTACTTATTTTATTAAATATCATCTCCACCAAACAGGACAAGCTTGCATCTGTTATAGTTTTGGAGAAAAATGTGTTCATTTCATGTATGCGCGAAATGCCTTAAAAATGGCTTTAAAATGGATTTGGAGCATGGAGACGATTATCTCGGGATTGCAAGATAACCAAACAAAACTTTTAGTGGATTTCTACTTATTTTATTAAATATCATCTCCACCAAACAGGACAAGCTTGCATCTGTTATAGTTTTGGAGAAAAATGTGTTCATTTCATGTATGCGCGAAATGCCTTAAAAATGGCTTTAAAATGGATTTGGAGCATGGAGACGATTATCTCGGGATTGCAAGATAACCAAACAAAACTTTTAGTGGATTTCTACTTATTTTATTAAATATCATCTCCACCAAACAGGACAAGCTTGCATCTGTTATAGTTTTGGAGAAAAATGTGTTCATTTCATGTATGCGCGAAATGCCTTAAAAATGGCTTTAAAATGGATTTGGAGCATGGAGACGATTATCTCGGGATTGCAAGATAACCAAACAAAACTTTTAGTGGATTTCTACTTATTTTATTAAATATCATCTCCACCAAACAGGACAAGCTTGCATCTGTTATAGTTTTGGAGAAAAATGTGTTCATTTCATGTATGCGCGAAATGCCTTAAAAATGGCTTTAAAATGGATTTGGAGCATGGAGACGATTATCTCGGGATTGCAAGATAACCAAACAAAACTTTTAGTGGATTTCTACTTATTTTATTAAATATCATCTCCACCAAACAGGACAAGCTTGCATCTGTTATAGTTTTGGAGAAAAATGTGTTCATTTCATGTATGCGCGAAATGCCTTAAAAATGGCTTTAAAATGGATTTGGAGCATGGAGACGATTATCTCGGGATTGCAAGATAACCAAACAAAACTTTTAGTGGATTTCTACTTATTTTATTAAATATCATCTCCACCAAACAGGACAAGCTTGCATCTGTTATAGTTTTGGAGAAAAATGTGTTCATTTCATGTATGCGCGAAATGCCTTAAAAATGGCTTTAAAATGGATTTGGAGCATGGAGACGATTATCTCGGGATTGCAAGATAACCAAACAAAACTTTTAGTGGATTTCTACTTATTTTATTAAATATCATCTCCACCAAACAGGACAAGCTTGCATCTGTTATAGTTTTGGAGAAAAATGTGTTCATTTCATGTATGCGCGAAATGCCTTAAAAATGGCTTTAAAATGGATTTGGAGCATGGAGACGATTATCTCGGGATTGCAAGATAACCAAACAAAACTTTTAGTGGATTTCTACTTATTTTATTAAATATCATCTCCACCAAACAGGACAAGCTTGCATCTGTTATAGTTTTGGAGAAAAATGTGTTCATTTCATGTATGCGCGAAATGCCTTAAAAATGGCTTTAAAATGGATTTGGAGCATGGAGACGATTATCTCGGGATTGCAAGATAACCAAACAAAACTTTTAGTGGATTTCTACTTATTTTATTAAATATCATCTCCACCAAACAGGACAAGCTTGCATCTGTTATAGTTTTGGAGAAAAATGTGTTCATTTCATGTATGCGCGAAATGCCTTAAAAATGGCTTTAAAATGGATTTGGAGCATGGAGACGATTATCTCGGGATTGCAAGATAACCAAACAAAACTTTTAGTGGATTTCTACTTATTTTATTAAATATCATCTCCACCAAACAGGACAAGCTTGCATCTGTTATAGTTTTGGAGAAAAATGTGTTCATTTCATGTATGCGCGAAATGCCTTAAAAATGGCTTTAAAATGGATTTGGAGCATGGAGACGATTATCTCGGGATTGCAAGATAACCAAACAAAACTTTTAGTGGATTTCTACTTATTTTATTAAATATCATCTCCACCAAACAGGACAAGCTTGCATCTGTTATAGTTTTGGAGAAAAATGTGTTCATTTCATGTATGCGCGAAATGCCTTAAAAATGGCTTTAAAATGGATTTGGAGCATGGAGACGATTATCTCGGGATTGCAAGATAACCAAACAAAACTTTTAGTGGATTTCTACTTATTTTATTAAATATCATCTCCACCAAACAGGACAAGCTTGCATCTGTTATAGTTTTGGAGAAAAATGTGTTCATTTCATGTATGCGCGAAATGCCTTAAAAATGGCTTTAAAATGGATTTGGAGCATGGAGACGATTATCTCGGGATTGCAAGATAACCAAACAAAACTTTTAGTGGATTTCTACTTATTTTATTAAATATCATCTCCACCAAACAGGACAAGCTTGCATCTGTTATAGTTTTGGAGAAAAATGTGTTCATTTCATGTATGCGCGAAATGCCTTAAAAATGGCTTTAAAATGGATTTGGAGCATGGAGACGATTATCTCGGGATTGCAAGATAACCAAACAAAACTTTTAGTGGATTTCTACTTATTTTATTAAATATCATCTCCACCAAACAGGACAAGCTTGCATCTGTTATAGTTTTGGAGAAAAATGTGTTCATTTCATGTATGCGCGAAATGCCTTAAAAATGGCTTTAAAATGGATTTGGAGCATGGAGACGATTATCTCGGGATTGCAAGATAACCAAACAAAACTTTTAGTGGATTTCTACTTATTTTATTAAATATCATCTCCACCAAACAGGACAAGCTTGCATCTGTTATAGTTTTGGAGAAAAATGTGTTCATTTCATGTATGCGCGAAATGCCTTAAAAATGGCTTTAAAATGGATTTGGAGCATGGAGACGATTATCTCGGGATTGCAAGATAACCAAACAAAACTTTTAGTGGATTTCTACTTATTTTATTAAATATCATCTCCACCAAACAGGACAAGCTTGCATCTGTTATAGTTTTGGAGAAAAATGTGTTCATTTCATGTATGCGCGAAATGCCTTAAAAATGGCTTTAAAATGGATTTGGAGCATGGAGACGATTATCTCGGGATTGCAAGATAACCAAACAAAACTTTTAGTGGATTTCTACTTATTTTATTAAATATCATCTCCACCAAACAGGACAAGCTTGCATCTGTTATAGTTTTGGAGAAAAATGTGTTCATTTCATGTATGCGCGAAATGCCTTAAAAATGGCTTTAAAATGGATTTGGAGCATGGAGACGATTATCTCGGGATTGCAAGATAACCAAACAAAACTTTTAGTGGATTTCTACTTATTTTATTAAATATCATCTCCACCAAACAGGACAAGCTTGCATCTGTTATAGTTTTGGAGAAAAATGTGTTCATTTCATGTATGCGCGAAATGCCTTAAAAATGGCTTTAAAATGGATTTGGAGCATGGAGACGATTATCTCGGGATTGCAAGATAACCAAACAAAACTTTTAGTGGATTTCTACTTATTTTATTAAATATCATCTCCACCAAACAGGACAAGCTTGCATCTGTTATAGTTTTGGAGAAAAATGTGTTCATTTCATGTATGCGCGAAATGCCTTAAAAATGGCTTTAAAATGGATTTGGAGCATGGAGACGATTATCTCGGGATTGCAAGATAACCAAACAAAACTTTTAGTGGATTTCTACTTATTTTATTAAATATCATCTCCACCAAACAGGACAAGCTTGCATCTGTTATAGTTTTGGAGAAAAATGTGTTCATTTCATGTATGCGCGAAATGCCTTAAAAATGGCTTTAAAATGGATTTGGAGCATGGAGACGATTATCTCGGGATTGCAAGATAACCAAACAAAACTTTTAGTGGATTTCTACTTATTTTATTAAATATCATCTCCACCAAACAGGACAAGCTTGCATCTGTTATAGTTTTGGAGAAAAATGTGTTCATTTCATGTATGCGCGAAATGCCTTAAAAATGGCTTTAAAATGGATTTGGAGCATGGAGACGATTATCTCGGGATTGCAAGATAACCAAACAAAACTTTTAGTGGATTTCTACTTATTTTATTAAATATCATCTCCACCAAACAGGACAAGCTTGCATCTGTTATAGTTTTGGAGAAAAATGTGTTCATTTCATGTATGCGCGAAATGCCTTAAAAATGGCTTTAAAATGGATTTGGAGCATGGAGACGATTATCTCGGGATTGCAAGATAACCAAACAAAACTTTTAGTGGATTTCTACTTATTTTATTAAATATCATCTCCACCAAACAGGACAAGCTTGCATCTGTTATAGTTTTGGAGAAAAATGTGTTCATTTCATGTATGCGCGAAATGCCTTAAAAATGGCTTTAAAATGGATTTGGAGCATGGAGACGATTATCTCGGGATTGCAAGATAACCAAACAAAACTTTTAGTGGATTTCTACTTATTTTATTAAATATCATCTCCACCAAACAGGACAAGCTTGCATCTGTTATAGTTTTGGAGAAAAATGTGTTCATTTCATGTATGCGCGAAATGCCTTAAAAATGGCTTTAAAATGGATTTGGAGCATGGAGACGATTATCTCGGGATTGCAAGATAACCAAACAAAACTTTTAGTGGATTTCTACTTATTTTATTAAATATCATCTCCACCAAACAGGACAAGCTTGCATCTGTTATAGTTTTGGAGAAAAATGTGTTCATTTCATGTATGCGCGAAATGCCTTAAAAATGGCTTTAAAATGGATTTGGAGCATGGAGACGATTATCTCGGGATTGCAAGATAACCAAACAAAACTTTTAGTGGATTTCTACTTATTTTATTAAATATCATCTCCACCAAACAGGACAAGCTTGCATCTGTTATAGTTTTGGAGAAAAATGTGTTCATTTCATGTATGCGCGAAATGCCTTAAAAATGGCTTTAAAATGGATTTGGAGCATGGAGACGATTATCTCGGGATTGCAAGATAACCAAACAAAACTTTTAGTGGATTTCTACTTATTTTATTAAATATCATCTCCACCAAACAGGACAAGCTTGCATCTGTTATAGTTTTGGAGAAAAATGTGTTCATTTCATGTATGCGCGAAATGCCTTAAAAATGGCTTTAAAATGGATTTGGAGCATGGAGACGATTATCTCGGGATTGCAAGATAACCAAACAAAACTTTTAGTGGATTTCTACTTATTTTATTAAATATCATCTCCACCAAACAGGACAAGCTTGCATCTGTTATAGTTTTGGAGAAAAATGTGTTCATTTCATGTATGCGCGAAATGCCTTAAAAATGGCTTTAAAATGGATTTGGAGCATGGAGACGATTATCTCGGGATTGCAAGATAACCAAACAAAACTTTTAGTGGATTTCTACTTATTTTATTAAATATCATCTCCACCAAACAGGACAAGCTTGCATCTGTTATAGTTTTGGAGAAAAATGTGTTCATTTCATGTATGCGCGAAATGCCTTAAAAATGGCTTTAAAATGGATTTGGAGCATGGAGACGATTATCTCGGGATTGCAAGATAACCAAACAAAACTTTTAGTGGATTTCTACTTATTTTATTAAATATCATCTCCACCAAACAGGACAAGCTTGCATCTGTTATAGTTTTGGAGAAAAATGTGTTCATTTCATGTATGCGCGAAATGCCTTAAAAATGGCTTTAAAATGGATTTGGAGCATGGAGACGATTATCTCGGGATTGCAAGATAACCAAACAAAACTTTTAGTGGATTTCTACTTATTTTATTAAATATCATCTCCACCAAACAGGACAAGCTTGCATCTGTTATAGTTTTGGAGAAAAATGTGTTCATTTCATGTATGCGCGAAATGCCTTAAAAATGGCTTTAAAATGGATTTGGAGCATGGAGACGATTATCTCGGGATTGCAAGATAACCAAACAAAACTTTTAGTGGATTTCTACTTATTTTATTAAATATCATCTCCACCAAACAGGACAAGCTTGCATCTGTTATAGTTTTGGAGAAAAATGTGTTCATTTCATGTATGCGCGAAATGCCTTAAAAATGGCTTTAAAATGGATTTGGAGCATGGAGACGATTATCTCGGGATTGCAAGATAACCAAACAAAACTTTTAGTGGATTTCTACTTATTTTATTAAATATCATCTCCACCAAACAGGACAAGCTTGCATCTGTTATAGTTTTGGAGAAAAATGTGTTCATTTCATGTATGCGCGAAATGCCTTAAAAATGGCTTTAAAATGGATTTGGAGCATGGAGACGATTATCTCGGGATTGCAAGATAACCAAACAAAACTTTTAGTGGATTTCTACTTATTTTATTAAATATCATCTCCACCAAACAGGACAAGCTTGCATCTGTTATAGTTTTGGAGAAAAATGTGTTCATTTCATGTATGCGCGAAATGCCTTAAAAATGGCTTTAAAATGGATTTGGAGCATGGAGACGATTATCTCGGGATTGCAAGATAACCAAACAAAACTTTTAGTGGATTTCTACTTATTTTATTAAATATCATCTCCACCAAACAGGACAAGCTTGCATCTGTTATAGTTTTGGAGAAAAATGTGTTCATTTCATGTATGCGCGAAATGCCTTAAAAATGGCTTTAAAATGGATTTGGAGCATGGAGACGATTATCTCGGGATTGCAAGATAACCAAACAAAACTTTTAGTGGATTTCTACTTATTTTATTAAATATCATCTCCACCAAACAGGACAAGCTTGCATCTGTTATAGTTTTGGAGAAAAATGTGTTCATTTCATGTATGCGCGAAATGCCTTAAAAATGGCTTTAAAATGGATTTGGAGCATGGAGACGATTATCTCGGGATTGCAAGATAACCAAACAAAACTTTTAGTGGATTTCTACTTATTTTATTAAATATCATCTCCACCAAACAGGACAAGCTTGCATCTGTTATAGTTTTGGAGAAAAATGTGTTCATTTCATGTATGCGCGAAATGCCTTAAAAATGGCTTTAAAATGGATTTGGAGCATGGAGACGATTATCTCGGGATTGCAAGATAACCAAACAAAACTTTTAGTGGATTTCTACTTATTTTATTAAATATCATCTCCACCAAACAGGACAAGCTTGCATCTGTTATAGTTTTGGAGAAAAATGTGTTCATTTCATGTATGCGCGAAATGCCTTAAAAATGGCTTTAAAATGGATTTGGAGCATGGAGACGATTATCTCGGGATTGCAAGATAACCAAACAAAACTTTTAGTGGATTTCTACTTATTTTATTAAATATCATCTCCACCAAACAGGACAAGCTTGCATCTGTTATAGTTTTGGAGAAAAATGTGTTCATTTCATGTATGCGCGAAATGCCTTAAAAATGGCTTTAAAATGGATTTGGAGCATGGAGACGATTATCTCGGGATTGCAAGATAACCAAACAAAACTTTTAGTGGATTTCTACTTATTTTATTAAATATCATCTCCACCAAACAGGACAAGCTTGCATCTGTTATAGTTTTGGAGAAAAATGTGTTCATTTCATGTATGCGCGAAATGCCTTAAAAATGGCTTTAAAATGGATTTGGAGCATGGAGACGATTATCTCGGGATTGCAAGATAACCAAACAAAACTTTTAGTGGATTTCTACTTATTTTATTAAATATCATCTCCACCAAACAGGACAAGCTTGCATCTGTTATAGTTTTGGAGAAAAATGTGTTCATTTCATGTATGCGCGAAATGCCTTAAAAATGGCTTTAAAATGGATTTGGAGCATGGAGACGATTATCTCGGGATTGCAAGATAACCAAACAAAACTTTTAGTGGATTTCTACTTATTTTATTAAATATCATCTCCACCAAACAGGACAAGCTTGCATCTGTTATAGTTTTGGAGAAAAATGTGTTCATTTCATGTATGCGCGAAATGCCTTAAAAATGGCTTTAAAATGGATTTGGAGCATGGAGACGATTATCTCGGGATTGCAAGATAACCAAACAAAACTTTTAGTGGATTTCTACTTATTTTATTAAATATCATCTCCACCAAACAGGACAAGCTTGCATCTGTTATAGTTTTGGAGAAAAATGTGTTCATTTCATGTATGCGCGAAATGCCTTAAAAATGGCTTTAAAATGGATTTGGAGCATGGAGACGATTATCTCGGGATTGCAAGATAACCAAACAAAACTTTTAGTGGATTTCTACTTATTTTATTAAATATCATCTCCACCAAACAGGACAAGCTTGCATCTGTTATAGTTTTGGAGAAAAATGTGTTCATTTCATGTATGCGCGAAATGCCTTAAAAATGGCTTTAAAATGGATTTGGAGCATGGAGACGATTATCTCGGGATTGCAAGATAACCAAACAAAACTTTTAGTGGATTTCTACTTATTTTATTAAATATCATCTCCACCAAACAGGACAAGCTTGCATCTGTTATAGTTTTGGAGAAAAATGTGTTCATTTCATGTATGCGCGAAATGCCTTAAAAATGGCTTTAAAATGGATTTGGAGCATGGAGACGATTATCTCGGGATTGCAAGATAACCAAACAAAACTTTTAGTGGATTTCTACTTATTTTATTAAATATCATCTCCACCAAACAGGACAAGCTTGCATCTGTTATAGTTTTGGAGAAAAATGTGTTCATTTCATGTATGCGCGAAATGCCTTAAAAATGGCTTTAAAATGGATTTGGAGCATGGAGACGATTATCTCGGGATTGCAAGATAACCAAACAAAACTTTTAGTGGATTTCTACTTATTTTATTAAATATCATCTCCACCAAACAGGACAAGCTTGCATCTGTTATAGTTTTGGAGAAAAATGTGTTCATTTCATGTATGCGCGAAATGCCTTAAAAATGGCTTTAAAATGGATTTGGAGCATGGAGACGATTATCTCGGGATTGCAAGATAACCAAACAAAACTTTTAGTGGATTTCTACTTATTTTATTAAATATCATCTCCACCAAACAGGACAAGCTTGCATCTGTTATAGTTTTGGAGAAAAATGTGTTCATTTCATGTATGCGCGAAATGCCTTAAAAATGGCTTTAAAATGGATTTGGAGCATGGAGACGATTATCTCGGGATTGCAAGATAACCAAACAAAACTTTTAGTGGATTTCTACTTATTTTATTAAATATCATCTCCACCAAACAGGACAAGCTTGCATCTGTTATAGTTTTGGAGAAAAATGTGTTCATTTCATGTATGCGCGAAATGCCTTAAAAATGGCTTTAAAATGGATTTGGAGCATGGAGACGATTATCTCGGGATTGCAAGATAACCAAACAAAACTTTTAGTGGATTTCTACTTATTTTATTAAATATCATCTCCACCAAACAGGACAAGCTTGCATCTGTTATAGTTTTGGAGAAAAATGTGTTCATTTCATGTATGCGCGAAATGCCTTAAAAATGGCTTTAAAATGGATTTGGAGCATGGAGACGATTATCTCGGGATTGCAAGATAACCAAACAAAACTTTTAGTGGATTTCTACTTATTTTATTAAATATCATCTCCACCAAACAGGACAAGCTTGCATCTGTTATAGTTTTGGAGAAAAATGTGTTCATTTCATGTATGCGCGAAATGCCTTAAAAATGGCTTTAAAATGGATTTGGAGCATGGAGACGATTATCTCGGGATTGCAAGATAACCAAACAAAACTTTTAGTGGATTTCTACTTATTTTATTAAATATCATCTCCACCAAACAGGACAAGCTTGCATCTGTTATAGTTTTGGAGAAAAATGTGTTCATTTCATGTATGCGCGAAATGCCTTAAAAATGGCTTTAAAATGGATTTGGAGCATGGAGACGATTATCTCGGGATTGCAAGATAACCAAACAAAACTTTTAGTGGATTTCTACTTATTTTATTAAATATCATCTCCACCAAACAGGACAAGCTTGCATCTGTTATAGTTTTGGAGAAAAATGTGTTCATTTCATGTATGCGCGAAATGCCTTAAAAATGGCTTTAAAATGGATTTGGAGCATGGAGACGATTATCTCGGGATTGCAAGATAACCAAACAAAACTTTTAGTGGATTTCTACTTATTTTATTAAATATCATCTCCACCAAACAGGACAAGCTTGCATCTGTTATAGTTTTGGAGAAAAATGTGTTCATTTCATGTATGCGCGAAATGCCTTAAAAATGGCTTTAAAATGGATTTGGAGCATGGAGACGATTATCTCGGGATTGCAAGATAACCAAACAAAACTTTTAGTGGATTTCTACTTATTTTATTAAATATCATCTCCACCAAACAGGACAAGCTTGCATCTGTTATAGTTTTGGAGAAAAATGTGTTCATTTCATGTATGCGCGAAATGCCTTAAAAATGGCTTTAAAATGGATTTGGAGCATGGAGACGATTATCTCGGGATTGCAAGATAACCAAACAAAACTTTTAGTGGATTTCTACTTATTTTATTAAATATCATCTCCACCAAACAGGACAAGCTTGCATCTGTTATAGTTTTGGAGAAAAATGTGTTCATTTCATGTATGCGCGAAATGCCTTAAAAATGGCTTTAAAATGGATTTGGAGCATGGAGACGATTATCTCGGGATTGCAAGATAACCAAACAAAACTTTTAGTGGATTTCTACTTATTTTATTAAATATCATCTCCACCAAACAGGACAAGCTTGCATCTGTTATAGTTTTGGAGAAAAATGTGTTCATTTCATGTATGCGCGAAATGCCTTAAAAATGGCTTTAAAATGGATTTGGAGCATGGAGACGATTATCTCGGGATTGCAAGATAACCAAACAAAACTTTTAGTGGATTTCTACTTATTTTATTAAATATCATCTCCACCAAACAGGACAAGCTTGCATCTGTTATAGTTTTGGAGAAAAATGTGTTCATTTCATGTATGCGCGAAATGCCTTAAAAATGGCTTTAAAATGGATTTGGAGCATGGAGACGATTATCTCGGGATTGCAAGATAACCAAACAAAACTTTTAGTGGATTTCTACTTATTTTATTAAATATCATCTCCACCAAACAGGACAAGCTTGCATCTGTTATAGTTTTGGAGAAAAATGTGTTCATTTCATGTATGCGCGAAATGCCTTAAAAATGGCTTTAAAATGGATTTGGAGCATGGAGACGATTATCTCGGGATTGCAAGATAACCAAACAAAACTTTTAGTGGATTTCTACTTATTTTATTAAATATCATCTCCACCAAACAGGACAAGCTTGCATCTGTTATAGTTTTGGAGAAAAATGTGTTCATTTCATGTATGCGCGAAATGCCTTAAAAATGGCTTTAAAATGGATTTGGAGCATGGAGACGATTATCTCGGGATTGCAAGATAACCAAACAAAACTTTTAGTGGATTTCTACTTATTTTATTAAATATCATCTCCACCAAACAGGACAAGCTTGCATCTGTTATAGTTTTGGAGAAAAATGTGTTCATTTCATGTATGCGCGAAATGCCTTAAAAATGGCTTTAAAATGGATTTGGAGCATGGAGACGATTATCTCGGGATTGCAAGATAACCAAACAAAACTTTTAGTGGATTTCTACTTATTTTATTAAATATCATCTCCACCAAACAGGACAAGCTTGCATCTGTTATAGTTTTGGAGAAAAATGTGTTCATTTCATGTATGCGCGAAATGCCTTAAAAATGGCTTTAAAATGGATTTGGAGCATGGAGACGATTATCTCGGGATTGCAAGATAACCAAACAAAACTTTTAGTGGATTTCTACTTATTTTATTAAATATCATCTCCACCAAACAGGACAAGCTTGCATCTGTTATAGTTTTGGAGAAAAATGTGTTCATTTCATGTATGCGCGAAATGCCTTAAAAATGGCTTTAAAATGGATTTGGAGCATGGAGACGATTATCTCGGGATTGCAAGATAACCAAACAAAACTTTTAGTGGATTTCTACTTATTTTATTAAATATCATCTCCACCAAACAGGACAAGCTTGCATCTGTTATAGTTTTGGAGAAAAATGTGTTCATTTCATGTATGCGCGAAATGCCTTAAAAATGGCTTTAAAATGGATTTGGAGCATGGAGACGATTATCTCGGGATTGCAAGATAACCAAACAAAACTTTTAGTGGATTTCTACTTATTTTATTAAATATCATCTCCACCAAACAGGACAAGCTTGCATCTGTTATAGTTTTGGAGAAAAATGTGTTCATTTCATGTATGCGCGAAATGCCTTAAAAATGGCTTTAAAATGGATTTGGAGCATGGAGACGATTATCTCGGGATTGCAAGATAACCAAACAAAACTTTTAGTGGATTTCTACTTATTTTATTAAATATCATCTCCACCAAACAGGACAAGCTTGCATCTGTTATAGTTTTGGAGAAAAATGTGTTCATTTCATGTATGCGCGAAATGCCTTAAAAATGGCTTTAAAATGGATTTGGAGCATGGAGACGATTATCTCGGGATTGCAAGATAACCAAACAAAACTTTTAGTGGATTTCTACTTATTTTATTAAATATCATCTCCACCAAACAGGACAAGCTTGCATCTGTTATAGTTTTGGAGAAAAATGTGTTCATTTCATGTATGCGCGAAATGCCTTAAAAATGGCTTTAAAATGGATTTGGAGCATGGAGACGATTATCTCGGGATTGCAAGATAACCAAACAAAACTTTTAGTGGATTTCTACTTATTTTATTAAATATCATCTCCACCAAACAGGACAAGCTTGCATCTGTTATAGTTTTGGAGAAAAATGTGTTCATTTCATGTATGCGCGAAATGCCTTAAAAATGGCTTTAAAATGGATTTGGAGCATGGAGACGATTATCTCGGGATTGCAAGATAACCAAACAAAACTTTTAGTGGATTTCTACTTATTTTATTAAATATCATCTCCACCAAACAGGACAAGCTTGCATCTGTTATAGTTTTGGAGAAAAATGTGTTCATTTCATGTATGCGCGAAATGCCTTAAAAATGGCTTTAAAATGGATTTGGAGCATGGAGACGATTATCTCGGGATTGCAAGATAACCAAACAAAACTTTTAGTGGATTTCTACTTATTTTATTAAATATCATCTCCACCAAACAGGACAAGCTTGCATCTGTTATAGTTTTGGAGAAAAATGTGTTCATTTCATGTATGCGCGAAATGCCTTAAAAATGGCTTTAAAATGGATTTGGAGCATGGAGACGATTATCTCGGGATTGCAAGATAACCAAACAAAACTTTTAGTGGATTTCTACTTATTTTATTAAATATCATCTCCACCAAACAGGACAAGCTTGCATCTGTTATAGTTTTGGAGAAAAATGTGTTCATTTCATGTATGCGCGAAATGCCTTAAAAATGGCTTTAAAATGGATTTGGAGCATGGAGACGATTATCTCGGGATTGCAAGATAACCAAACAAAACTTTTAGTGGATTTCTACTTATTTTATTAAATATCATCTCCACCAAACAGGACAAGCTTGCATCTGTTATAGTTTTGGAGAAAAATGTGTTCATTTCATGTATGCGCGAAATGCCTTAAAAATGGCTTTAAAATGGATTTGGAGCATGGAGACGATTATCTCGGGATTGCAAGATAACCAAACAAAACTTTTAGTGGATTTCTACTTATTTTATTAAATATCATCTCCACCAAACAGGACAAGCTTGCATCTGTTATAGTTTTGGAGAAAAATGTGTTCATTTCATGTATGCGCGAAATGCCTTAAAAATGGCTTTAAAATGGATTTGGAGCATGGAGACGATTATCTCGGGATTGCAAGATAACCAAACAAAACTTTTAGTGGATTTCTACTTATTTTATTAAATATCATCTCCACCAAACAGGACAAGCTTGCATCTGTTATAGTTTTGGAGAAAAATGTGTTCATTTCATGTATGCGCGAAATGCCTTAAAAATGGCTTTAAAATGGATTTGGAGCATGGAGACGATTATCTCGGGATTGCAAGATAACCAAACAAAACTTTTAGTGGATTTCTACTTATTTTATTAAATATCATCTCCACCAAACAGGACAAGCTTGCATCTGTTATAGTTTTGGAGAAAAATGTGTTCATTTCATGTATGCGCGAAATGCCTTAAAAATGGCTTTAAAATGGATTTGGAGCATGGAGACGATTATCTCGGGATTGCAAGATAACCAAACAAAACTTTTAGTGGATTTCTACTTATTTTATTAAATATCATCTCCACCAAACAGGACAAGCTTGCATCTGTTATAGTTTTGGAGAAAAATGTGTTCATTTCATGTATGCGCGAAATGCCTTAAAAATGGCTTTAAAATGGATTTGGAGCATGGAGACGATTATCTCGGGATTGCAAGATAACCAAACAAAACTTTTAGTGGATTTCTACTTATTTTATTAAATATCATCTCCACCAAACAGGACAAGCTTGCATCTGTTATAGTTTTGGAGAAAAATGTGTTCATTTCATGTATGCGCGAAATGCCTTAAAAATGGCTTTAAAATGGATTTGGAGCATGGAGACGATTATCTCGGGATTGCAAGATAACCAAACAAAACTTTTAGTGGATTTCTACTTATTTTATTAAATATCATCTCCACCAAACAGGACAAGCTTGCATCTGTTATAGTTTTGGAGAAAAATGTGTTCATTTCATGTATGCGCGAAATGCCTTAAAAATGGCTTTAAAATGGATTTGGAGCATGGAGACGATTATCTCGGGATTGCAAGATAACCAAACAAAACTTTTAGTGGATTTCTACTTATTTTATTAAATATCATCTCCACCAAACAGGACAAGCTTGCATCTGTTATAGTTTTGGAGAAAAATGTGTTCATTTCATGTATGCGCGAAATGCCTTAAAAATGGCTTTAAAATGGATTTGGAGCATGGAGACGATTATCTCGGGATTGCAAGATAACCAAACAAAACTTTTAGTGGATTTCTACTTATTTTATTAAATATCATCTCCACCAAACAGGACAAGCTTGCATCTGTTATAGTTTTGGAGAAAAATGTGTTCATTTCATGTATGCGCGAAATGCCTTAAAAATGGCTTTAAAATGGATTTGGAGCATGGAGACGATTATCTCGGGATTGCAAGATAACCAAACAAAACTTTTAGTGGATTTCTACTTATTTTATTAAATATCATCTCCACCAAACAGGACAAGCTTGCATCTGTTATAGTTTTGGAGAAAAATGTGTTCATTTCATGTATGCGCGAAATGCCTTAAAAATGGCTTTAAAATGGATTTGGAGCATGGAGACGATTATCTCGGGATTGCAAGATAACCAAACAAAACTTTTAGTGGATTTCTACTTATTTTATTAAATATCATCTCCACCAAACAGGACAAGCTTGCATCTGTTATAGTTTTGGAGAAAAATGTGTTCATTTCATGTATGCGCGAAATGCCTTAAAAATGGCTTTAAAATGGATTTGGAGCATGGAGACGATTATCTCGGGATTGCAAGATAACCAAACAAAACTTTTAGTGGATTTCTACTTATTTTATTAAATATCATCTCCACCAAACAGGACAAGCTTGCATCTGTTATAGTTTTGGAGAAAAATGTGTTCATTTCATGTATGCGCGAAATGCCTTAAAAATGGCTTTAAAATGGATTTGGAGCATGGAGACGATTATCTCGGGATTGCAAGATAACCAAACAAAACTTTTAGTGGATTTCTACTTATTTTATTAAATATCATCTCCACCAAACAGGACAAGCTTGCATCTGTTATAGTTTTGGAGAAAAATGTGTTCATTTCATGTATGCGCGAAATGCCTTAAAAATGGCTTTAAAATGGATTTGGAGCATGGAGACGATTATCTCGGGATTGCAAGATAACCAAACAAAACTTTTAGTGGATTTCTACTTATTTTATTAAATATCATCTCCACCAAACAGGACAAGCTTGCATCTGTTATAGTTTTGGAGAAAAATGTGTTCATTTCATGTATGCGCGAAATGCCTTAAAAATGGCTTTAAAATGGATTTGGAGCATGGAGACGATTATCTCGGGATTGCAAGATAACCAAACAAAACTTTTAGTGGATTTCTACTTATTTTATTAAATATCATCTCCACCAAACAGGACAAGCTTGCATCTGTTATAGTTTTGGAGAAAAATGTGTTCATTTCATGTATGCGCGAAATGCCTTAAAAATGGCTTTAAAATGGATTTGGAGCATGGAGACGATTATCTCGGGATTGCAAGATAACCAAACAAAACTTTTAGTGGATTTACTACTTATTTTATTAAATATCATCTCCACCAAACAGGACAAGCTTGCATCTGTTATAGTTTTGGAGAAAAATGTGTTCATTTCATGTATGCGCGAAATGCCTTAAAAATGGCTTTAAAATGGATTTGGAGCATGGAGACGATTATCTCGGGATTGCAAGATAACCAAACAAAACTTTTAGTGGATTTCTACTTATTTTATTAAATATCATCTCCACCAAACAGGACAAGCTTGCATCTGTTATAGTTTTGGAGAAAAATGTGTTCATTTCATGTATGCGCGAAATGCCTTAAAAATGGCTTTAAAATGGATTTGGAGCATGGAGACGATTATCTCGGGATTGCAAGATAACCAAACAAAACTTTTAGTGGATTTCTACTTATTTTATTAAATATCATCTCCACCAAACAGGACAAGCTTGCATCTGTTATAGTTTTGGAGAAAAATGTGTTCATTTCATGTATGCGCGAAATGCCTTAAAAATGGCTTTAAAATGGATTTGGAGCATGGAGACGATTATCTCGGGATTGCAAGATAACCAAACAAAACTTTTAGTGGATTTCTACTTATTTTATTAAATATCATCTCCACCAAACAGGACAAGCTTGCATCTGTTATAGTTTTGGAGAAAAATGTGTTCATTTCATGTATGCGCGAAATGCCTTAAAAATGGCTTTAAAATGGATTTGGAGCATGGAGACGATTATCTCGGGATTGCAAGATAACCAAACAAAACTTTTAGTGGATTTCTACTTATTTTATTAAATATCATCTCCACCAAACAGGACAAGCTTGCATCTGTTATAGTTTTGGAGAAAAATGTGTTCATTTCATGTATGCGCGAAATGCCTTAAAAATGGCTTTAAAATGGATTTGGAGCATGGAGACGATTATCTCGGGATTGCAAGATAACCAAACAAAACTTTTAGTGGATTTCTACTTATTTTATTAAATATCATCTCCACCAAACAGGACAAGCTTGCATCTGTTATAGTTTTGGAGAAAAATGTGTTCATTTCATGTATGCGCGAAATGCCTTAAAAATGGCTTTAAAATGGATTTGGAGCATGGAGACGATTATCTCGGGATTGCAAGATAACCAAACAAAACTTTTAGTGGATTTCTACTTATTTTATTAAATATCATCTCCACCAAACAGGACAAGCTTGCATCTGTTATAGTTTTGGAGAAAAATGTGTTCATTTCATGTATGCGCGAAATGCCTTAAAAATGGCTTTAAAATGGATTTGGAGCATGGAGACGATTATCTCGGGATTGCAAGATAACCAAACAAAACTTTTAGTGGATTTCTACTTATTTTATTAAATATCATCTCCACCAAACAGGACAAGCTTGCATCTGTTATAGTTTTGGAGAAAAATGTGTTCATTTCATGTATGCGCGAAATGCCTTAAAAATGGCTTTAAAATGGATTTGGAGCATGGAGACGATTATCTCGGGATTGCAAGATAACCAAACAAAACTTTTAGTGGATTTCTACTTATTTTATTAAATATCATCTCCACCAAACAGGACAAGCTTGCATCTGTTATAGTTTTGGAGAAAAATGTGTTCATTTCATGTATGCGCGAAATGCCTTAAAAATGGCTTTAAAATGGATTTGGAGCATGGAGACGATTATCTCGGGATTGCAAGATAACCAAACAAAACTTTTAGTGGATTTCTACTTATTTTATTAAATATCATCTCCACCAAACAGGACAAGCTTGCATCTGTTATAGTTTTGGAGAAAAATGTGTTCATTTCATGTATGCGCGAAATGCCTTAAAAATGGCTTTAAAATGGATTTGGAGCATGGAGACGATTATCTCGGGATTGCAAGATAACCAAACAAAACTTTTAGTGGATTTCTACTTATTTTATTAAATATCATCTCCACCAAACAGGACAAGCTTGCATCTGTTATAGTTTTGGAGAAAAATGTGTTCATTTCATGTATGCGCGAAATGCCTTAAAAATGGCTTTAAAATGGATTTGGAGCATGGAGACGATTATCTCGGGATTGCAAGATAACCAAACAAAACTTTTAGTGGATTTCTACTTATTTTATTAAATATCATCTCCACCAAACAGGACAAGCTTGCATCTGTTATAGTTTTGGAGAAAAATGTGTTCATTTCATGTATGCGCGAAATGCCTTAAAAATGGCTTTAAAATGGATTTGGAGCATGGAGACGATTATCTCGGGATTGCAAGATAACCAAACAAAACTTTTAGTGGATTTCTACTTATTTTATTAAATATCATCTCCACCAAACAGGACAAGCTTGCATCTGTTATAGTTTTGGAGAAAAATGTGTTCATTTCATGTATGCGCGAAATGCCTTAAAAATGGCTTTAAAATGGATTTGGAGCATGGAGACGATTATCTCGGGATTGCAAGATAACCAAACAAAACTTTTAGTGGATTTCTACTTATTTTATTAAATATCATCTCCACCAAACAGGACAAGCTTGCATCTGTTATAGTTTTGGAGAAAAATGTGTTCATTTCATGTATGCGCGAAATGCCTTAAAAATGGCTTTAAAATGGATTTGGAGCATGGAGACGATTATCTCGGGATTGCAAGATAACCAAACAAAACTTTTAGTGGATTTCTACTTATTTTATTAAATATCATCTCCACCAAACAGGACAAGCTTGCATCTGTTATAGTTTTGGAGAAAAATGTGTTCATTTCATGTATGCGCGAAATGCCTTAAAAATGGCTTTAAAATGGATTTGGAGCATGGAGACGATTATCTCGGGATTGCAAGATAACCAAACAAAACTTTTAGTGGATTTCTACTTATTTTATTAAATATCATCTCCACCAAACAGGACAAGCTTGCATCTGTTATAGTTTTGGAGAAAAATGTGTTCATTTCATGTATGCGCGAAATGCCTTAAAAATGGCTTTAAAATGGATTTGGAGCATGGAGACGATTATCTCGGGATTGCAAGATAACCAAACAAAACTTTTAGTGGATTTCTACTTATTTTATTAAATATCATCTCCACCAAACAGGACAAGCTTGCATCTGTTATAGTTTTGGAGAAAAATGTGTTCATTTCATGTATGCGCGAAATGCCTTAAAAATGGCTTTAAAATGGATTTGGAGCATGGAGACGATTATCTCGGGATTGCAAGATAACCAAACAAAACTTTTAGTGGATTTCTACTTATTTTATTAAATATCATCTCCACCAAACAGGACAAGCTTGCATCTGTTATAGTTTTGGAGAAAAATGTGTTCATTTCATGTATGCGCGAAATGCCTTAAAAATGGCTTTAAAATGGATTTGGAGCATGGAGACGATTATCTCGGGATTGCAAGATAACCAAACAAAACTTTTAGTGGATTTCTACTTATTTTATTAAATATCATCTCCACCAAACAGGACAAGCTTGCATCTGTTATAGTTTTGGAGAAAAATGTGTTCATTTCATGTATGCGCGAAATGCCTTAAAAATGGCTTTAAAATGGATTTGGAGCATGGAGACGATTATCTCGGGATTGCAAGATAACCAAACAAAACTTTTAGTGGATTTCTACTTATTTTATTAAATATCATCTCCACCAAACAGGACAAGCTTGCATCTGTTATAGTTTTGGAGAAAAATGTGTTCATTTCATGTATGCGCGAAATGCCTTAAAAATGGCTTTAAAATGGATTTGGAGCATGGAGACGATTATCTCGGGATTGCAAGATAACCAAACAAAACTTTTAGTGGATTTCTACTTATTTTATTAAATATCATCTCCACCAAACAGGACAAGCTTGCATCTGTTATAGTTTTGGAGAAAAATGTGTTCATTTCATGTATGCGCGAAATGCCTTAAAAATGGCTTTAAAATGGATTTGGAGCATGGAGACGATTATCTCGGGATTGCAAGATAACCAAACAAAACTTTTAGTGGATTTCTACTTATTTTATTAAATATCATCTCCACCAAACAGGACAAGCTTGCATCTGTTATAGTTTTGGAGAAAAATGTGTTCATTTCATGTATGCGCGAAATGCCTTAAAAATGGCTTTAAAATGGATTTGGAGCATGGAGACGATTATCTCGGGATTGCAAGATAACCAAACAAAACTTTTAGTGGATTTCTACTTATTTTATTAAATATCATCTCCACCAAACAGGACAAGCTTGCATCTGTTATAGTTTTGGAGAAAAATGTGTTCATTTCATGTATGCGCGAAATGCCTTAAAAATGGCTTTAAAATGGATTTGGAGCATGGAGACGATTATCTCGGGATTGCAAGATAACCAAACAAAACTTTTAGTGGATTTCTACTTATTTTATTAAATATCATCTCCACCAAACAGGACAAGCTTGCATCTGTTATAGTTTTGGAGAAAAATGTGTTCATTTCATGTATGCGCGAAATGCCTTAAAAATGGCTTTAAAATGGATTTGGAGCATGGAGACGATTATCTCGGGATTGCAAGATAACCAAACAAAACTTTTAGTGGATTTCTACTTATTTTATTAAATATCATCTCCACCAAACAGGACAAGCTTGCATCTGTTATAGTTTTGGAGAAAAATGTGTTCATTTCATGTATGCGCGAAATGCCTTAAAAATGGCTTTAAAATGGATTTGGAGCATGGAGACGATTATCTCGGGATTGCAAGATAACCAAACAAAACTTTTAGTGGATTTCTACTTATTTTATTAAATATCATCTCCACCAAACAGGACAAGCTTGCATCTGTTATAGTTTTGGAGAAAAATGTGTTCATTTCATGTATGCGCGAAATGCCTTAAAAATGGCTTTAAAATGGATTTGGAGCATGGAGACGATTATCTCGGGATTGCAAGATAACCAAACAAAACTTTTAGTGGATTTCTACTTATTTTATTAAATATCATCTCCACCAAACAGGACAAGCTTGCATCTGTTATAGTTTTGGAGAAAAATGTGTTCATTTCATGTATGCGCGAAATGCCTTAAAAATGGCTTTAAAATGGATTTGGAGCATGGAGACGATTATCTCGGGATTGCAAGATAACCAAACAAAACTTTTAGTGGATTTCTACTTATTTTATTAAATATCATCTCCACCAAACAGGACAAGCTTGCATCTGTTATAGTTTTGGAGAAAAATGTGTTCATTTCATGTATGCGCGAAATGCCTTAAAAATGGCTTTAAAATGGATTTGGAGCATGGAGACGATTATCTCGGGATTGCAAGATAACCAAACAAAACTTTTAGTGGATTTCTACTTATTTTATTAAATATCATCTCCACCAAACAGGACAAGCTTGCATCTGTTATAGTTTTGGAGAAAAATGTGTTCATTTCATGTATGCGCGAAATGCCTTAAAAATGGCTTTAAAATGGATTTGGAGCATGGAGACGATTATCTCGGGATTGCAAGATAACCAAACAAAACTTTTAGTGGATTTCTACTTATTTTATTAAATATCATCTCCACCAAACAGGACAAGCTTGCATCTGTTATAGTTTTGGAGAAAAATGTGTTCATTTCATGTATGCGCGAAATGCCTTAAAAATGGCTTTAAAATGGATTTGGAGCATGGAGACGATTATCTCGGGATTGCAAGATAACCAAACAAAACTTTTAGTGGATTTCTACTTATTTTATTAAATATCATCTCCACCAAACAGGACAAGCTTGCATCTGTTATAGTTTTGGAGAAAAATGTGTTCATTTCATGTATGCGCGAAATGCCTTAAAAATGGCTTTAAAATGGATTTGGAGCATGGAGACGATTATCTCGGGATTGCAAGATAACCAAACAAAACTTTTAGTGGATTTCTACTTATTTTATTAAATATCATCTCCACCAAACAGGACAAGCTTGCATCTGTTATAGTTTTGGAGAAAAATGTGTTCATTTCATGTATGCGCGAAATGCCTTAAAAATGGCTTTAAAATGGATTTGGAGCATGGAGACGATTATCTCGGGATTGCAAGATAACCAAACAAAACTTTTAGTGGATTTCTACTTATTTTATTAAATATCATCTCCACCAAACAGGACAAGCTTGCATCTGTTATAGTTTTGGAGAAAAATGTGTTCATTTCATGTATGCGCGAAATGCCTTAAAAATGGCTTTAAAATGGATTTGGAGCATGGAGACGATTATCTCGGGATTGCAAGATAACCAAACAAAACTTTTAGTGGATTTCTACTTATTTTATTAAATATCATCTCCACCAAACAGGACAAGCTTGCATCTGTTATAGTTTTGGAGAAAAATGTGTTCATTTCATGTATGCGCGAAATGCCTTAAAAATGGCTTTAAAATGGATTTGGAGCATGGAGACGATTATCTCGGGATTGCAAGATAACCAAACAAAACTTTTAGTGGATTTCTACTTATTTTATTAAATATCATCTCCACCAAACAGGACAAGCTTGCATCTGTTATAGTTTTGGAGAAAAATGTGTTCATTTCATGTATGCGCGAAATGCCTTAAAAATGGCTTTAAAATGGATTTGGAGCATGGAGACGATTATCTCGGGATTGCAAGATAACCAAACAAAACTTTTAGTGGATTTCTACTTATTTTATTAAATATCATCTCCACCAAACAGGACAAGCTTGCATCTGTTATAGTTTTGGAGAAAAATGTGTTCATTTCATGTATGCGCGAAATGCCTTAAAAATGGCTTTAAAATGGATTTGGAGCATGGAGACGATTATCTCGGGATTGCAAGATAACCAAACAAAACTTTTAGTGGATTTCTACTTATTTTATTAAATATCATCTCCACCAAACAGGACAAGCTTGCATCTGTTATAGTTTTGGAGAAAAATGTGTTCATTTCATGTATGCGCGAAATGCCTTAAAAATGGCTTTAAAATGGATTTGGAGCATGGAGACGATTATCTCGGGATTGCAAGATAACCAAACAAAACTTTTAGTGGATTTCTACTTATTTTATTAAATATCATCTCCACCAAACAGGACAAGCTTGCATCTGTTATAGTTTTGGAGAAAAATGTGTTCATTTCATGTATGCGCGAAATGCCTTAAAAATGGCTTTAAAATGGATTTGGAGCATGGAGACGATTATCTCGGGATTGCAAGATAACCAAACAAAACTTTTAGTGGATTTCTACTTATTTTATTAAATATCATCTCCACCAAACAGGACAAGCTTGCATCTGTTATAGTTTTGGAGAAAAATGTGTTCATTTCATGTATGCGCGAAATGCCTTAAAAATGGCTTTAAAATGGATTTGGAGCATGGAGACGATTATCTCGGGATTGCAAGATAACCAAACAAAACTTTTAGTGGATTTCTACTTATTTTATTAAATATCATCTCCACCAAACAGGACAAGCTTGCATCTGTTATAGTTTTGGAGAAAAATGTGTTCATTTCATGTATGCGCGAAATGCCTTAAAAATGGCTTTAAAATGGATTTGGAGCATGGAGACGATTATCTCGGGATTGCAAGATAACCAAACAAAACTTTTAGTGGATTTCTACTTATTTTATTAAATATCATCTCCACCAAACAGGACAAGCTTGCATCTGTTATAGTTTTGGAGAAAAATGTGTTCATTTCATGTATGCGCGAAATGCCTTAAAAATGGCTTTAAAATGGATTTGGAGCATGGAGACGATTATCTCGGGATTGCAAGATAACCAAACAAAACTTTTAGTGGATTTCTACTTATTTTATTAAATATCATCTCCACCAAACAGGACAAGCTTGCATCTGTTATAGTTTTGGAGAAAAATGTGTTCATTTCATGTATGCGCGAAATGCCTTAAAAATGGCTTTAAAATGGATTTGGAGCATGGAGACGATTATCTCGGGATTGCAAGATAACCAAACAAAACTTTTAGTGGATTTCTACTTATTTTATTAAATATCATCTCCACCAAACAGGACAAGCTTGCATCTGTTATAGTTTTGGAGAAAAATGTGTTCATTTCATGTATGCGCGAAATGCCTTAAAAATGGCTTTAAAATGGATTTGGAGCATGGAGACGATTATCTCGGGATTGCAAGATAACCAAACAAAACTTTTAGTGGATTTCTACTTATTTTATTAAATATCATCTCCACCAAACAGGACAAGCTTGCATCTGTTATAGTTTTGGAGAAAAATGTGTTCATTTCATGTATGCGCGAAATGCCTTAAAAATGGCTTTAAAATGGATTTGGAGCATGGAGACGATTATCTCGGGATTGCAAGATAACCAAACAAAACTTTTAGTGGATTTCTACTTATTTTATTAAATATCATCTCCACCAAACAGGACAAGCTTGCATCTGTTATAGTTTTGGAGAAAAATGTGTTCATTTCATGTATGCGCGAAATGCCTTAAAAATGGCTTTAAAATGGATTTGGAGCATGGAGACGATTATCTCGGGATTGCAAGATAACCAAACAAAACTTTTAGTGGATTTCTACTTATTTTATTAAATATCATCTCCACCAAACAGGACAAGCTTGCATCTGTTATAGTTTTGGAGAAAAATGTGTTCATTTCATGTATGCGCGAAATGCCTTAAAAATGGCTTTAAAATGGATTTGGAGCATGGAGACGATTATCTCGGGATTGCAAGATAACCAAACAAAACTTTTAGTGGATTTCTACTTATTTTATTAAATATCATCTCCACCAAACAGGACAAGCTTGCATCTGTTATAGTTTTGGAGAAAAATGTGTTCATTTCATGTATGCGCGAAATGCCTTAAAAATGGCTTTAAAATGGATTTGGAGCATGGAGACGATTATCTCGGGATTGCAAGATAACCAAACAAAACTTTTAGTGGATTTCTACTTATTTTATTAAATATCATCTCCACCAAACAGGACAAGCTTGCATCTGTTATAGTTTTGGAGAAAAATGTGTTCATTTCATGTATGCGCGAAATGCCTTAAAAATGGCTTTAAAATGGATTTGGAGCATGGAGACGATTATCTCGGGATTGCAAGATAACCAAACAAAACTTTTAGTGGATTTCTACTTATTTTATTAAATATCATCTCCACCAAACAGGACAAGCTTGCATCTGTTATAGTTTTGGAGAAAAATGTGTTCATTTCATGTATGCGCGAAATGCCTTAAAAATGGCTTTAAAATGGATTTGGAGCATGGAGACGATTATCTCGGGATTGCAAGATAACCAAACAAAACTTTTAGTGGATTTCTACTTATTTTATTAAATATCATCTCCACCAAACAGGACAAGCTTGCATCTGTTATAGTTTTGGAGAAAAATGTGTTCATTTCATGTATGCGCGAAATGCCTTAAAAATGGCTTTAAAATGGATTTGGAGCATGGAGACGATTATCTCGGGATTGCAAGATAACCAAACAAAACTTTTAGTGGATTTCTACTTATTTTATTAAATATCATCTCCACCAAACAGGACAAGCTTGCATCTGTTATAGTTTTGGAGAAAAATGTGTTCATTTCATGTATGCGCGAAATGCCTTAAAAATGGCTTTAAAATGGATTTGGAGCATGGAGACGATTATCTCGGGATTGCAAGATAACCAAACAAAACTTTTAGTGGATTTCTACTTATTTTATTAAATATCATCTCCACCAAACAGGACAAGCTTGCATCTGTTATAGTTTTGGAGAAAAATGTGTTCATTTCATGTATGCGCGAAATGCCTTAAAAATGGCTTTAAAATGGATTTGGAGCATGGAGACGATTATCTCGGGATTGCAAGATAACCAAACAAAACTTTTAGTGGATTTCTACTTATTTTATTAAATATCATCTCCACCAAACAGGACAAGCTTGCATCTGTTATAGTTTTGGAGAAAAATGTGTTCATTTCATGTATGCGCGAAATGCCTTAAAAATGGCTTTAAAATGGATTTGGAGCATGGAGACGATTATCTCGGGATTGCAAGATAACCAAACAAAACTTTTAGTGGATTTCTACTTATTTTATTAAATATCATCTCCACCAAACAGGACAAGCTTGCATCTGTTATAGTTTTGGAGAAAAATGTGTTCATTTCATGTATGCGCGAAATGCCTTAAAAATGGCTTTAAAATGGATTTGGAGCATGGAGACGATTATCTCGGGATTGCAAGATAACCAAACAAAACTTTTAGTGGATTTCTACTTATTTTATTAAATATCATCTCCACCAAACAGGACAAGCTTGCATCTGTTATAGTTTTGGAGAAAAATGTGTTCATTTCATGTATGCGCGAAATGCCTTAAAAATGGCTTTAAAATGGATTTGGAGCATGGAGACGATTATCTCGGGATTGCAAGATAACCAAACAAAACTTTTAGTGGATTTCTACTTATTTTATTAAATATCATCTCCACCAAACAGGACAAGCTTGCATCTGTTATAGTTTTGGAGAAAAATGTGTTCATTTCATGTATGCGCGAAATGCCTTAAAAATGGCTTTAAAATGGATTTGGAGCATGGAGACGATTATCTCGGGATTGCAAGATAACCAAACAAAACTTTTAGTGGATTTCTACTTATTTTATTAAATATCATCTCCACCAAACAGGACAAGCTTGCATCTGTTATAGTTTTGGAGAAAAATGTGTTCATTTCATGTATGCGCGAAATGCCTTAAAAATGGCTTTAAAATGGATTTGGAGCATGGAGACGATTATCTCGGGATTGCAAGATAACCAAACAAAACTTTTAGTGGATTTCTACTTATTTTATTAAATATCATCTCCACCAAACAGGACAAGCTTGCATCTGTTATAGTTTTGGAGAAAAATGTGTTCATTTCATGTATGCGCGAAATGCCTTAAAAATGGCTTTAAAATGGATTTGGAGCATGGAGACGATTATCTCGGGATTGCAAGATAACCAAACAAAACTTTTAGTGGATTTCTACTTATTTTATTAAATATCATCTCCACCAAACAGGACAAGCTTGCATCTGTTATAGTTTTGGAGAAAAATGTGTTCATTTCATGTATGCGCGAAATGCCTTAAAAATGGCTTTAAAATGGATTTGGAGCATGGAGACGATTATCTCGGGATTGCAAGATAACCAAACAAAACTTTTAGTGGATTTCTACTTATTTTATTAAATATCATCTCCACCAAACAGGACAAGCTTGCATCTGTTATAGTTTTGGAGAAAAATGTGTTCATTTCATGTATGCGCGAAATGCCTTAAAAATGGCTTTAAAATGGATTTGGAGCATGGAGACGATTATCTCGGGATTGCAAGATAACCAAACAAAACTTTTAGTGGATTTCTACTTATTTTATTAAATATCATCTCCACCAAACAGGACAAGCTTGCATCTGTTATAGTTTTGGAGAAAAATGTGTTCATTTCATGTATGCGCGAAATGCCTTAAAAATGGCTTTAAAATGGATTTGGAGCATGGAGACGATTATCTCGGGATTGCAAGATAACCAAACAAAACTTTTAGTGGATTTCTACTTATTTTATTAAATATCATCTCCACCAAACAGGACAAGCTTGCATCTGTTATAGTTTTGGAGAAAAATGTGTTCATTTCATGTATGCGCGAAATGCCTTAAAAATGGCTTTAAAATGGATTTGGAGCATGGAGACGATTATCTCGGGATTGCAAGATAACCAAACAAAACTTTTAGTGGATTTCTACTTATTTTATTAAATATCATCTCCACCAAACAGGACAAGCTTGCATCTGTTATAGTTTTGGAGAAAAATGTGTTCATTTCATGTATGCGCGAAATGCCTTAAAAATGGCTTTAAAATGGATTTGGAGCATGGAGACGATTATCTCGGGATTGCAAGATAACCAAACAAAACTTTTAGTGGATTTCTACTTATTTTATTAAATATCATCTCCACCAAACAGGACAAGCTTGCATCTGTTATAGTTTTGGAGAAAAATGTGTTCATTTCATGTATGCGCGAAATGCCTTAAAAATGGCTTTAAAATGGATTTGGAGCATGGAGACGATTATCTCGGGATTGCAAGATAACCAAACAAAACTTTTAGTGGATTTCTACTTATTTTATTAAATATCATCTCCACCAAACAGGACAAGCTTGCATCTGTTATAGTTTTGGAGAAAAATGTGTTCATTTCATGTATGCGCGAAATGCCTTAAAAATGGCTTTAAAATGGATTTGGAGCATGGAGACGATTATCTCGGGATTGCAAGATAACCAAACAAAACTTTTAGTGGATTTCTACTTATTTTATTAAATATCATCTCCACCAAACAGGACAAGCTTGCATCTGTTATAGTTTTGGAGAAAAATGTGTTCATTTCATGTATGCGCGAAATGCCTTAAAAATGGCTTTAAAATGGATTTGGAGCATGGAGACGATTATCTCGGGATTGCAAGATAACCAAACAAAACTTTTAGTGGATTTCTACTTATTTTATTAAATATCATCTCCACCAAACAGGACAAGCTTGCATCTGTTATAGTTTTGGAGAAAAATGTGTTCATTTCATGTATGCGCGAAATGCCTTAAAAATGGCTTTAAAATGGATTTGGAGCATGGAGACGATTATCTCGGGATTGCAAGATAACCAAACAAAACTTTTAGTGGATTTCTACTTATTTTATTAAATATCATCTCCACCAAACAGGACAAGCTTGCATCTGTTATAGTTTTGGAGAAAAATGTGTTCATTTCATGTATGCGCGAAATGCCTTAAAAATGGCTTTAAAATGGATTTGGAGCATGGAGACGATTATCTCGGGATTGCAAGATAACCAAACAAAACTTTTAGTGGATTTCTACTTATTTTATTAAATATCATCTCCACCAAACAGGACAAGCTTGCATCTGTTATAGTTTTGGAGAAAAATGTGTTCATTTCATGTATGCGCGAAATGCCTTAAAAATGGCTTTAAAATGGATTTGGAGCATGGAGACGATTATCTCGGGATTGCAAGATAACCAAACAAAACTTTTAGTGGATTTCTACTTATTTTATTAAATATCATCTCCACCAAACAGGACAAGCTTGCATCTGTTATAGTTTTGGAGAAAAATGTGTTCATTTCATGTATGCGCGAAATGCCTTAAAAATGGCTTTAAAATGGATTTGGAGCATGGAGACGATTATCTCGGGATTGCAAGATAACCAAACAAAACTTTTAGTGGATTTCTACTTATTTTATTAAATATCATCTCCACCAAACAGGACAAGCTTGCATCTGTTATAGTTTTGGAGAAAAATGTGTTCATTTCATGTATGCGCGAAATGCCTTAAAAATGGCTTTAAAATGGATTTGGAGCATGGAGACGATTATCTCGGGATTGCAAGATAACCAAACAAAACTTTTAGTGGATTTCTACTTATTTTATTAAATATCATCTCCACCAAACAGGACAAGCTTGCATCTGTTATAGTTTTGGAGAAAAATGTGTTCATTTCATGTATGCGCGAAATGCCTTAAAAATGGCTTTAAAATGGATTTGGAGCATGGAGACGATTATCTCGGGATTGCAAGATAACCAAACAAAACTTTTAGTGGATTTCTACTTATTTTATTAAATATCATCTCCACCAAACAGGACAAGCTTGCATCTGTTATAGTTTTGGAGAAAAATGTGTTCATTTCATGTATGCGCGAAATGCCTTAAAAATGGCTTTAAAATGGATTTGGAGCATGGAGACGATTATCTCGGGATTGCAAGATAACCAAACAAAACTTTTAGTGGATTTCTACTTATTTTATTAAATATCATCTCCACCAAACAGGACAAGCTTGCATCTGTTATAGTTTTGGAGAAAAATGTGTTCATTTCATGTATGCGCGAAATGCCTTAAAAATGGCTTTAAAATGGATTTGGAGCATGGAGACGATTATCTCGGGATTGCAAGATAACCAAACAAAACTTTTAGTGGATTTCTACTTATTTTATTAAATATCATCTCCACCAAACAGGACAAGCTTGCATCTGTTATAGTTTTGGAGAAAAATGTGTTCATTTCATGTATGCGCGAAATGCCTTAAAAATGGCTTTAAAATGGATTTGGAGCATGGAGACGATTATCTCGGGATTGCAAGATAACCAAACAAAACTTTTAGTGGATTTCTACTTATTTTATTAAATATCATCTCCACCAAACAGGACAAGCTTGCATCTGTTATAGTTTTGGAGAAAAATGTGTTCATTTCATGTATGCGCGAAATGCCTTAAAAATGGCTTTAAAATGGATTTGGAGCATGGAGACGATTATCTCGGGATTGCAAGATAACCAAACAAAACTTTTAGTGGATTTCTACTTATTTTATTAAATATCATCTCCACCAAACAGGACAAGCTTGCATCTGTTATAGTTTTGGAGAAAAATGTGTTCATTTCATGTATGCGCGAAATGCCTTAAAAATGGCTTTAAAATGGATTTGGAGCATGGAGACGATTATCTCGGGATTGCAAGATAACCAAACAAAACTTTTAGTGGATTTCTACTTATTTTATTAAATATCATCTCCACCAAACAGGACAAGCTTGCATCTGTTATAGTTTTGGAGAAAAATGTGTTCATTTCATGTATGCGCGAAATGCCTTAAAAATGGCTTTAAAATGGATTTGGAGCATGGAGACGATTATCTCGGGATTGCAAGATAACCAAACAAAACTTTTAGTGGATTTCTACTTATTTTATTAAATATCATCTCCACCAAACAGGACAAGCTTGCATCTGTTATAGTTTTGGAGAAAAATGTGTTCATTTCATGTATGCGCGAAATGCCTTAAAAATGGCTTTAAAATGGATTTGGAGCATGGAGACGATTATCTCGGGATTGCAAGATAACCAAACAAAACTTTTAGTGGATTTCTACTTATTTTATTAAATATCATCTCCACCAAACAGGACAAGCTTGCATCTGTTATAGTTTTGGAGAAAAATGTGTTCATTTCATGTATGCGCGAAATGCCTTAAAAATGGCTTTAAAATGGATTTGGAGCATGGAGACGATTATCTCGGGATTGCAAGATAACCAAACAAAACTTTTAGTGGATTTCTACTTATTTTATTAAATATCATCTCCACCAAACAGGACAAGCTTGCATCTGTTATAGTTTTGGAGAAAAATGTGTTCATTTCATGTATGCGCGAAATGCCTTAAAAATGGCTTTAAAATGGATTTGGAGCATGGAGACGATTATCTCGGGATTGCAAGATAACCAAACAAAACTTTTAGTGGATTTCTACTTATTTTATTAAATATCATCTCCACCAAACAGGACAAGCTTGCATCTGTTATAGTTTTGGAGAAAAATGTGTTCATTTCATGTATGCGCGAAATGCCTTAAAAATGGCTTTAAAATGGATTTGGAGCATGGAGACGATTATCTCGGGATTGCAAGATAACCAAACAAAACTTTTAGTGGATTTCTACTTATTTTATTAAATATCATCTCCACCAAACAGGACAAGCTTGCATCTGTTATAGTTTTGGAGAAAAATGTGTTCATTTCATGTATGCGCGAAATGCCTTAAAAATGGCTTTAAAATGGATTTGGAGCATGGAGACGATTATCTCGGGATTGCAAGATAACCAAACAAAACTTTTAGTGGATTTCTACTTATTTTATTAAATATCATCTCCACCAAACAGGACAAGCTTGCATCTGTTATAGTTTTGGAGAAAAATGTGTTCATTTCATGTATGCGCGAAATGCCTTAAAAATGGCTTTAAAATGGATTTGGAGCATGGAGACGATTATCTCGGGATTGCAAGATAACCAAACAAAACTTTTAGTGGATTTCTACTTATTTTATTAAATATCATCTCCACCAAACAGGACAAGCTTGCATCTGTTATAGTTTTGGAGAAAAATGTGTTCATTTCATGTATGCGCGAAATGCCTTAAAAATGGCTTTAAAATGGATTTGGAGCATGGAGACGATTATCTCGGGATTGCAAGATAACCAAACAAAACTTTTAGTGGATTTCTACTTATTTTATTAAATATCATCTCCACCAAACAGGACAAGCTTGCATCTGTTATAGTTTTGGAGAAAAATGTGTTCATTTCATGTATGCGCGAAATGCCTTAAAAATGGCTTTAAAATGGATTTGGAGCATGGAGACGATTATCTCGGGATTGCAAGATAACCAAACAAAACTTTTAGTGGATTTCTACTTATTTTATTAAATATCATCTCCACCAAACAGGACAAGCTTGCATCTGTTATAGTTTTGGAGAAAAATGTGTTCATTTCATGTATGCGCGAAATGCCTTAAAAATGGCTTTAAAATGGATTTGGAGCATGGAGACGATTATCTCGGGATTGCAAGATAACCAAACAAAACTTTTAGTGGATTTCTACTTATTTTATTAAATATCATCTCCACCAAACAGGACAAGCTTGCATCTGTTATAGTTTTGGAGAAAAATGTGTTCATTTCATGTATGCGCGAAATGCCTTAAAAATGGCTTTAAAATGGATTTGGAGCATGGAGACGATTATCTCGGGATTGCAAGATAACCAAACAAAACTTTTAGTGGATTTCTACTTATTTTATTAAATATCATCTCCACCAAACAGGACAAGCTTGCATCTGTTATAGTTTTGGAGAAAAATGTGTTCATTTCATGTATGCGCGAAATGCCTTAAAAATGGCTTTAAAATGGATTTGGAGCATGGAGACGATTATCTCGGGATTGCAAGATAACCAAACAAAACTTTTAGTGGATTTCTACTTATTTTATTAAATATCATCTCCACCAAACAGGACAAGCTTGCATCTGTTATAGTTTTGGAGAAAAATGTGTTCATTTCATGTATGCGCGAAATGCCTTAAAAATGGCTTTAAAATGGATTTGGAGCATGGAGACGATTATCTCGGGATTGCAAGATAACCAAACAAAACTTTTAGTGGATTTCTACTTATTTTATTAAATATCATCTCCACCAAACAGGACAAGCTTGCATCTGTTATAGTTTTGGAGAAAAATGTGTTCATTTCATGTATGCGCGAAATGCCTTAAAAATGGCTTTAAAATGGATTTGGAGCATGGAGACGATTATCTCGGGATTGCAAGATAACCAAACAAAACTTTTAGTGGATTTCTACTTATTTTATTAAATATCATCTCCACCAAACAGGACAAGCTTGCATCTGTTATAGTTTTGGAGAAAAATGTGTTCATTTCATGTATGCGCGAAATGCCTTAAAAATGGCTTTAAAATGGATTTGGAGCATGGAGACGATTATCTCGGGATTGCAAGATAACCAAACAAAACTTTTAGTGGATTTCTACTTATTTTATTAAATATCATCTCCACCAAACAGGACAAGCTTGCATCTGTTATAGTTTTGGAGAAAAATGTGTTCATTTCATGTATGCGCGAAATGCCTTAAAAATGGCTTTAAAATGGATTTGGAGCATGGAGACGATTATCTCGGGATTGCAAGATAACCAAACAAAACTTTTAGTGGATTTCTACTTATTTTATTAAATATCATCTCCACCAAACAGGACAAGCTTGCATCTGTTATAGTTTTGGAGAAAAATGTGTTCATTTCATGTATGCGCGAAATGCCTTAAAAATGGCTTTAAAATGGATTTGGAGCATGGAGACGATTATCTCGGGATTGCAAGATAACCAAACAAAACTTTTAGTGGATTTCTACTTATTTTATTAAATATCATCTCCACCAAACAGGACAAGCTTGCATCTGTTATAGTTTTGGAGAAAAATGTGTTCATTTCATGTATGCGCGAAATGCCTTAAAAATGGCTTTAAAATGGATTTGGAGCATGGAGACGATTATCTCGGGATTGCAAGATAACCAAACAAAACTTTTAGTGGATTTCTACTTATTTTATTAAATATCATCTCCACCAAACAGGACAAGCTTGCATCTGTTATAGTTTTGGAGAAAAATGTGTTCATTTCATGTATGCGCGAAATGCCTTAAAAATGGCTTTAAAATGGATTTGGAGCATGGAGACGATTATCTCGGGATTGCAAGATAACCAAACAAAACTTTTAGTGGATTTCTACTTATTTTATTAAATATCATCTCCACCAAACAGGACAAGCTTGCATCTGTTATAGTTTTGGAGAAAAATGTGTTCATTTCATGTATGCGCGAAATGCCTTAAAAATGGCTTTAAAATGGATTTGGAGCATGGAGACGATTATCTCGGGATTGCAAGATAACCAAACAAAACTTTTAGTGGATTTCTACTTATTTTATTAAATATCATCTCCACCAAACAGGACAAGCTTGCATCTGTTATAGTTTTGGAGAAAAATGTGTTCATTTCATGTATGCGCGAAATGCCTTAAAAATGGCTTTAAAATGGATTTGGAGCATGGAGACGATTATCTCGGGATTGCAAGATAACCAAACAAAACTTTTAGTGGATTTCTACTTATTTTATTAAATATCATCTCCACCAAACAGGACAAGCTTGCATCTGTTATAGTTTTGGAGAAAAATGTGTTCATTTCATGTATGCGCGAAATGCCTTAAAAATGGCTTTAAAATGGATTTGGAGCATGGAGACGATTATCTCGGGATTGCAAGATAACCAAACAAAACTTTTAGTGGATTTCTACTTATTTTATTAAATATCATCTCCACCAAACAGGACAAGCTTGCATCTGTTATAGTTTTGGAGAAAAATGTGTTCATTTCATGTATGCGCGAAATGCCTTAAAAATGGCTTTAAAATGGATTTGGAGCATGGAGACGATTATCTCGGGATTGCAAGATAACCAAACAAAACTTTTAGTGGATTTCTACTTATTTTATTAAATATCATCTCCACCAAACAGGACAAGCTTGCATCTGTTATAGTTTTGGAGAAAAATGTGTTCATTTCATGTATGCGCGAAATGCCTTAAAAATGGCTTTAAAATGGATTTGGAGCATGGAGACGATTATCTCGGGATTGCAAGATAACCAAACAAAACTTTTAGTGGATTTCTACTTATTTTATTAAATATCATCTCCACCAAACAGGACAAGCTTGCATCTGTTATAGTTTTGGAGAAAAATGTGTTCATTTCATGTATGCGCGAAATGCCTTAAAAATGGCTTTAAAATGGATTTGGAGCATGGAGACGATTATCTCGGGATTGCAAGATAACCAAACAAAACTTTTAGTGGATTTCTACTTATTTTATTAAATATCATCTCCACCAAACAGGACAAGCTTGCATCTGTTATAGTTTTGGAGAAAAATGTGTTCATTTCATGTATGCGCGAAATGCCTTAAAAATGGCTTTAAAATGGATTTGGAGCATGGAGACGATTATCTCGGGATTGCAAGATAACCAAACAAAACTTTTAGTGGATTTCTACTTATTTTATTAAATATCATCTCCACCAAACAGGACAAGCTTGCATCTGTTATAGTTTTGGAGAAAAATGTGTTCATTTCATGTATGCGCGAAATGCCTTAAAAATGGCTTTAAAATGGATTTGGAGCATGGAGACGATTATCTCGGGATTGCAAGATAACCAAACAAAACTTTTAGTGGATTTCTACTTATTTTATTAAATATCATCTCCACCAAACAGGACAAGCTTGCATCTGTTATAGTTTTGGAGAAAAATGTGTTCATTTCATGTATGCGCGAAATGCCTTAAAAATGGCTTTAAAATGGATTTGGAGCATGGAGACGATTATCTCGGGATTGCAAGATAACCAAACAAAACTTTTAGTGGATTTCTACTTATTTTATTAAATATCATCTCCACCAAACAGGACAAGCTTGCATCTGTTATAGTTTTGGAGAAAAATGTGTTCATTTCATGTATGCGCGAAATGCCTTAAAAATGGCTTTAAAATGGATTTGGAGCATGGAGACGATTATCTCGGGATTGCAAGATAACCAAACAAAACTTTTAGTGGATTTCTACTTATTTTATTAAATATCATCTCCACCAAACAGGACAAGCTTGCATCTGTTATAGTTTTGGAGAAAAATGTGTTCATTTCATGTATGCGCGAAATGCCTTAAAAATGGCTTTAAAATGGATTTGGAGCATGGAGACGATTATCTCGGGATTGCAAGATAACCAAACAAAACTTTTAGTGGATTTCTACTTATTTTATTAAATATCATCTCCACCAAACAGGACAAGCTTGCATCTGTTATAGTTTTGGAGAAAAATGTGTTCATTTCATGTATGCGCGAAATGCCTTAAAAATGGCTTTAAAATGGATTTGGAGCATGGAGACGATTATCTCGGGATTGCAAGATAACCAAACAAAACTTTTAGTGGATTTCTACTTATTTTATTAAATATCATCTCCACCAAACAGGACAAGCTTGCATCTGTTATAGTTTTGGAGAAAAATGTGTTCATTTCATGTATGCGCGAAATGCCTTAAAAATGGCTTTAAAATGGATTTGGAGCATGGAGACGATTATCTCGGGATTGCAAGATAACCAAACAAAACTTTTAGTGGATTTCTACTTATTTTATTAAATATCATCTCCACCAAACAGGACAAGCTTGCATCTGTTATAGTTTTGGAGAAAAATGTGTTCATTTCATGTATGCGCGAAATGCCTTAAAAATGGCTTTAAAATGGATTTGGAGCATGGAGACGATTATCTCGGGATTGCAAGATAACCAAACAAAACTTTTAGTGGATTTCTACTTATTTTATTAAATATCATCTCCACCAAACAGGACAAGCTTGCATCTGTTATAGTTTTGGAGAAAAATGTGTTCATTTCATGTATGCGCGAAATGCCTTAAAAATGGCTTTAAAATGGATTTGGAGCATGGAGACGATTATCTCGGGATTGCAAGATAACCAAACAAAACTTTTAGTGGATTTCTACTTATTTTATTAAATATCATCTCCACCAAACAGGACAAGCTTGCATCTGTTATAGTTTTGGAGAAAAATGTGTTCATTTCATGTATGCGCGAAATGCCTTAAAAATGGCTTTAAAATGGATTTGGAGCATGGAGACGATTATCTCGGGATTGCAAGATAACCAAACAAAACTTTTAGTGGATTTCTACTTATTTTATTAAATATCATCTCCACCAAACAGGACAAGCTTGCATCTGTTATAGTTTTGGAGAAAAATGTGTTCATTTCATGTATGCGCGAAATGCCTTAAAAATGGCTTTAAAATGGATTTGGAGCATGGAGACGATTATCTCGGGATTGCAAGATAACCAAACAAAACTTTTAGTGGATTTCTACTTATTTTATTAAATATCATCTCCACCAAACAGGACAAGCTTGCATCTGTTATAGTTTTGGAGAAAAATGTGTTCATTTCATGTATGCGCGAAATGCCTTAAAAATGGCTTTAAAATGGATTTGGAGCATGGAGACGATTATCTCGGGATTGCAAGATAACCAAACAAAACTTTTAGTGGATTTCTACTTATTTTATTAAATATCATCTCCACCAAACAGGACAAGCTTGCATCTGTTATAGTTTTGGAGAAAAATGTGTTCATTTCATGTATGCGCGAAATGCCTTAAAAATGGCTTTAAAATGGATTTGGAGCATGGAGACGATTATCTCGGGATTGCAAGATAACCAAACAAAACTTTTAGTGGATTTCTACTTATTTTATTAAATATCATCTCCACCAAACAGGACAAGCTTGCATCTGTTATAGTTTTGGAGAAAAATGTGTTCATTTCATGTATGCGCGAAATGCCTTAAAAATGGCTTTAAAATGGATTTGGAGCATGGAGACGATTATCTCGGGATTGCAAGATAACCAAACAAAACTTTTAGTGGATTTCTACTTATTTTATTAAATATCATCTCCACCAAACAGGACAAGCTTGCATCTGTTATAGTTTTGGAGAAAAATGTGTTCATTTCATGTATGCGCGAAATGCCTTAAAAATGGCTTTAAAATGGATTTGGAGCATGGAGACGATTATCTCGGGATTGCAAGATAACCAAACAAAACTTTTAGTGGATTTCTACTTATTTTATTAAATATCATCTCCACCAAACAGGACAAGCTTGCATCTGTTATAGTTTTGGAGAAAAATGTGTTCATTTCATGTATGCGCGAAATGCCTTAAAAATGGCTTTAAAATGGATTTGGAGCATGGAGACGATTATCTCGGGATTGCAAGATAACCAAACAAAACTTTTAGTGGATTTCTACTTATTTTATTAAATATCATCTCCACCAAACAGGACAAGCTTGCATCTGTTATAGTTTTGGAGAAAAATGTGTTCATTTCATGTATGCGCGAAATGCCTTAAAAATGGCTTTAAAATGGATTTGGAGCATGGAGACGATTATCTCGGGATTGCAAGATAACCAAACAAAACTTTTAGTGGATTTCTACTTATTTTATTAAATATCATCTCCACCAAACAGGACAAGCTTGCATCTGTTATAGTTTTGGAGAAAAATGTGTTCATTTCATGTATGCGCGAAATGCCTTAAAAATGGCTTTAAAATGGATTTGGAGCATGGAGACGATTATCTCGGGATTGCAAGATAACCAAACAAAACTTTTAGTGGATTTCTACTTATTTTATTAAATATCATCTCCACCAAACAGGACAAGCTTGCATCTGTTATAGTTTTGGAGAAAAATGTGTTCATTTCATGTATGCGCGAAATGCCTTAAAAATGGCTTTAAAATGGATTTGGAGCATGGAGACGATTATCTCGGGATTGCAAGATAACCAAACAAAACTTTTAGTGGATTTCTACTTATTTTATTAAATATCATCTCCACCAAACAGGACAAGCTTGCATCTGTTATAGTTTTGGAGAAAAATGTGTTCATTTCATGTATGCGCGAAATGCCTTAAAAATGGCTTTAAAATGGATTTGGAGCATGGAGACGATTATCTCGGGATTGCAAGATAACCAAACAAAACTTTTAGTGGATTTCTACTTATTTTATTAAATATCATCTCCACCAAACAGGACAAGCTTGCATCTGTTATAGTTTTGGAGAAAAATGTGTTCATTTCATGTATGCGCGAAATGCCTTAAAAATGGCTTTAAAATGGATTTGGAGCATGGAGACGATTATCTCGGGATTGCAAGATAACCAAACAAAACTTTTAGTGGATTTCTACTTATTTTATTAAATATCATCTCCACCAAACAGGACAAGCTTGCATCTGTTATAGTTTTGGAGAAAAATGTGTTCATTTCATGTATGCGCGAAATGCCTTAAAAATGGCTTTAAAATGGATTTGGAGCATGGAGACGATTATCTCGGGATTGCAAGATAACCAAACAAAACTTTTAGTGGATTTCTACTTATTTTATAAGCCATTTTTAAGGCATTTCGCGCATACATGAAATGAACACATTTTTCTCCAAAACTATAACAGATGCAAGCTTGTCCTGTTTGGTGGAGATGATATTTAATAAAATAAGTAGAAATCCACTAAAAGTTTTGTTTGGTTATCTTGCAATCCCGAGATAATCGTCTCCATGCTCCAAATCCATTTTAAAGCCATTTTTAAGGCATTTCGCGCATACATGAAATGAACACATTTTTCTCCAAAACTATAACAGATGCAAGCTTGTCCTGTTTGGTGGAGATGATATTTAATAAAATAAGTAGAAATCCACTAAAAGTTTTGTTTGGTTATCTTGCAATCCCGAGATAATCGTCTCCATGCTCCAAATCCATTTTAAAGCCATTTTTAAGGCATTTCGCGCATACATGAAATGAACACATTTTTCTCCAAAACTATAACAGATGCAAGCTTGTCCTGTTTGGTGGAGATGATATTTAATAAAATAAGTAGAAATCCACTAAAAGTTTTGTTTGGTTATCTTGCAATCCCGAGATAATCGTCTCCATGCTCCAAATCCATTTTAAAGCCATTTTTAAGGCATTTCGCGCATACATGAAATGAACACATTTTTCTCCAAAACTATAACAGATGCAAGCTTGTCCTGTTTGGTGGAGATGATATTTAATAAAATAAGTAGAAATCCACTAAAAGTTTTGTTTGGTTATCTTGCAATCCCGAGATAATCGTCTCCATGCTCCAAATCCATTTTAAAGCCATTTTTAAGGCATTTCGCGCATACATGAAATGAACACATTTTTCTCCAAAACTATAACAGATGCAAGCTTGTCCTGTTTGGTGGAGATGATATTTAATAAAATAAGTAGAAATCCACTAAAAGTTTTGTTTGGTTATCTTGCAATCCCGAGATAATCGTCTCCATGCTCCAAATCCATTTTAAAGCCATTTTTAAGGCATTTCGCGCATACATGAAATGAACACATTTTTCTCCAAAACTATAACAGATGCAAGCTTGTCCTGTTTGGTGGAGATGATATTTAATAAAATAAGTAGAAATCCACTAAAAGTTTTGTTTGGTTATCTTGCAATCCCGAGATAATCGTCTCCATGCTCCAAATCCATTTTAAAGCCATTTTTAAGGCATTTCGCGCATACATGAAATGAACACATTTTTCTCCAAAACTATAACAGATGCAAGCTTGTCCTGTTTGGTGGAGATGATATTTAATAAAATAAGTAGAAATCCACTAAAAGTTTTGTTTGGTTATCTTGCAATCCCGAGATAATCGTCTCCATGCTCCAAATCCATTTTAAAGCCATTTTTAAGGCATTTCGCGCATACATGAAATGAACACATTTTTCTCCAAAACTATAACAGATGCAAGCTTGTCCTGTTTGGTGGAGATGATATTTAATAAAATAAGTAGAAATCCACTAAAAGTTTTGTTTGGTTATCTTGCAATCCCGAGATAATCGTCTCCATGCTCCAAATCCATTTTAAAGCCATTTTTAAGGCATTTCGCGCATACATGAAATGAACACATTTTTCTCCAAAACTATAACAGATGCAAGCTTGTCCTGTTTGGTGGAGATGATATTTAATAAAATAAGTAGAAATCCACTAAAAGTTTTGTTTGGTTATCTTGCAATCCCGAGATAATCGTCTCCATGCTCCAAATCCATTTTAAAGCCATTTTTAAGGCATTTCGCGCATACATGAAATGAACACATTTTTCTCCAAAACTATAACAGATGCAAGCTTGTCCTGTTTGGTGGAGATGATATTTAATAAAATAAGTAGAAATCCACTAAAAGTTTTGTTTGGTTATCTTGCAATCCCGAGATAATCGTCTCCATGCTCCAAATCCATTTTAAAGCCATTTTTAAGGCATTTCGCGCATACATGAAATGAACACATTTTTCTCCAAAACTATAACAGATGCAAGCTTGTCCTGTTTGGTGGAGATGATATTTAATAAAATAAGTAGAAATCCACTAAAAGTTTTGTTTGGTTATCTTGCAATCCCGAGATAATCGTCTCCATGCTCCAAATCCATTTTAAAGCCATTTTTAAGGCATTTCGCGCATACATGAAATGAACACATTTTTCTCCAAAACTATAACAGATGCAAGCTTGTCCTGTTTGGTGGAGATGATATTTAATAAAATAAGTAGAAATCCACTAAAAGTTTTGTTTGGTTATCTTGCAATCCCGAGATAATCGTCTCCATGCTCCAAATCCATTTTAAAGCCATTTTTAAGGCATTTCGCGCATACATGAAATGAACACATTTTTCTCCAAAACTATAACAGATGCAAGCTTGTCCTGTTTGGTGGAGATGATATTTAATAAAATAAGTAGAAATCCACTAAAAGTTTTGTTTGGTTATCTTGCAATCCCGAGATAATCGTCTCCATGCTCCAAATCCATTTTAAAGCCATTTTTAAGGCATTTCGCGCATACATGAAATGAACACATTTTTCTCCAAAACTATAACAGATGCAAGCTTGTCCTGTTTGGTGGAGATGATATTTAATAAAATAAGTAGAAATCCACTAAAAGTTTTGTTTGGTTATCTTGCAATCCCGAGATAATCGTCTCCATGCTCCAAATCCATTTTAAAGCCATTTTTAAGGCATTTCGCGCATACATGAAATGAACACATTTTTCTCCAAAACTATAACAGATGCAAGCTTGTCCTGTTTGGTGGAGATGATATTTAATAAAATAAGTAGAAATCCACTAAAAGTTTTGTTTGGTTATCTTGCAATCCCGAGATAATCGTCTCCATGCTCCAAATCCATTTTAAAGCCATTTTTAAGGCATTTCGCGCATACATGAAATGAACACATTTTTCTCCAAAACTATAACAGATGCAAGCTTGTCCTGTTTGGTGGAGATGATATTTAATAAAATAAGTAGAAATCCACTAAAAGTTTTGTTTGGTTATCTTGCAATCCCGAGATAATCGTCTCCATGCTCCAAATCCATTTTAAAGCCATTTTTAAGGCATTTCGCGCATACATGAAATGAACACATTTTTCTCCAAAACTATAACAGATGCAAGCTTGTCCTGTTTGGTGGAGATGATATTTAATAAAATAAGTAGAAATCCACTAAAAGTTTTGTTTGGTTATCTTGCAATCCCGAGATAATCGTCTCCATGCTCCAAATCCATTTTAAAGCCATTTTTAAGGCATTTCGCGCATACATGAAATGAACACATTTTTCTCCAAAACTATAACAGATGCAAGCTTGTCCTGTTTGGTGGAGATGATATTTAATAAAATAAGTAGAAATCCACTAAAAGTTTTGTTTGGTTATCTTGCAATCCCGAGATAATCGTCTCCATGCTCCAAATCCATTTTAAAGCCATTTTTAAGGCATTTCGCGCATACATGAAATGAACACATTTTTCTCCAAAACTATAACAGATGCAAGCTTGTCCTGTTTGGTGGAGATGATATTTAATAAAATAAGTAGAAATCCACTAAAAGTTTTGTTTGGTTATCTTGCAATCCCGAGATAATCGTCTCCATGCTCCAAATCCATTTTAAAGCCATTTTTAAGGCATTTCGCGCATACATGAAATGAACACATTTTTCTCCAAAACTATAACAGATGCAAGCTTGTCCTGTTTGGTGGAGATGATATTTAATAAAATAAGTAGAAATCCACTAAAAGTTTTGTTTGGTTATCTTGCAATCCCGAGATAATCGTCTCCATGCTCCAAATCCATTTTAAAGCCATTTTTAAGGCATTTCGCGCATACATGAAATGAACACATTTTTCTCCAAAACTATAACAGATGCAAGCTTGTCCTGTTTGGTGGAGATGATATTTAATAAAATAAGTAGAAATCCACTAAAAGTTTTGTTTGGTTATCTTGCAATCCCGAGATAATCGTCTCCATGCTCCAAATCCATTTTAAAGCCATTTTTAAGGCATTTCGCGCATACATGAAATGAACACATTTTTCTCCAAAACTATAACAGATGCAAGCTTGTCCTGTTTGGTGGAGATGATATTTAATAAAATAAGTAGAAATCCACTAAAAGTTTTGTTTGGTTATCTTGCAATCCCGAGATAATCGTCTCCATGCTCCAAATCCATTTTAAAGCCATTTTTAAGGCATTTCGCGCATACATGAAATGAACACATTTTTCTCCAAAACTATAACAGATGCAAGCTTGTCCTGTTTGGTGGAGATGATATTTAATAAAATAAGTAGAAATCCACTAAAAGTTTTGTTTGGTTATCTTGCAATCCCGAGATAATCGTCTCCATGCTCCAAATCCATTTTAAAGCCATTTTTAAGGCATTTCGCGCATACATGAAATGAACACATTTTTCTCCAAAACTATAACAGATGCAAGCTTGTCCTGTTTGGTGGAGATGATATTTAATAAAATAAGTAGAAATCCACTAAAAGTTTTGTTTGGTTATCTTGCAATCCCGAGATAATCGTCTCCATGCTCCAAATCCATTTTAAAGCCATTTTTAAGGCATTTCGCGCATACATGAAATGAACACATTTTTCTCCAAAACTATAACAGATGCAAGCTTGTCCTGTTTGGTGGAGATGATATTTAATAAAATAAGTAGAAATCCACTAAAAGTTTTGTTTGGTTATCTTGCAATCCCGAGATAATCGTCTCCATGCTCCAAATCCATTTTAAAGCCATTTTTAAGGCATTTCGCGCATACATGAAATGAACACATTTTTCTCCAAAACTATAACAGATGCAAGCTTGTCCTGTTTGGTGGAGATGATATTTAATAAAATAAGTAGAAATCCACTAAAAGTTTTGTTTGGTTATCTTGCAATCCCGAGATAATCGTCTCCATGCTCCAAATCCATTTTAAAGCCATTTTTAAGGCATTTCGCGCATACATGAAATGAACACATTTTTCTCCAAAACTATAACAGATGCAAGCTTGTCCTGTTTGGTGGAGATGATATTTAATAAAATAAGTAGAAATCCACTAAAAGTTTTGTTTGGTTATCTTGCAATCCCGAGATAATCGTCTCCATGCTCCAAATCCATTTTAAAGCCATTTTTAAGGCATTTCGCGCATACATGAAATGAACACATTTTTCTCCAAAACTATAACAGATGCAAGCTTGTCCTGTTTGGTGGAGATGATATTTAATAAAATAAGTAGAAATCCACTAAAAGTTTTGTTTGGTTATCTTGCAATCCCGAGATAATCGTCTCCATGCTCCAAATCCATTTTAAAGCCATTTTTAAGGCATTTCGCGCATACATGAAATGAACACATTTTTCTCCAAAACTATAACAGATGCAAGCTTGTCCTGTTTGGTGGAGATGATATTTAATAAAATAAGTAGAAATCCACTAAAAGTTTTGTTTGGTTATCTTGCAATCCCGAGATAATCGTCTCCATGCTCCAAATCCATTTTAAAGCCATTTTTAAGGCATTTCGCGCATACATGAAATGAACACATTTTTCTCCAAAACTATAACAGATGCAAGCTTGTCCTGTTTGGTGGAGATGATATTTAATAAAATAAGTAGAAATCCACTAAAAGTTTTGTTTGGTTATCTTGCAATCCCGAGATAATCGTCTCCATGCTCCAAATCCATTTTAAAGCCATTTTTAAGGCATTTCGCGCATACATGAAATGAACACATTTTTCTCCAAAACTATAACAGATGCAAGCTTGTCCTGTTTGGTGGAGATGATATTTAATAAAATAAGTAGAAATCCACTAAAAGTTTTGTTTGGTTATCTTGCAATCCCGAGATAATCGTCTCCATGCTCCAAATCCATTTTAAAGCCATTTTTAAGGCATTTCGCGCATACATGAAATGAACACATTTTTCTCCAAAACTATAACAGATGCAAGCTTGTCCTGTTTGGTGGAGATGATATTTAATAAAATAAGTAGAAATCCACTAAAAGTTTTGTTTGGTTATCTTGCAATCCCGAGATAATCGTCTCCATGCTCCAAATCCATTTTAAAGCCATTTTTAAGGCATTTCGCGCATACATGAAATGAACACATTTTTCTCCAAAACTATAACAGATGCAAGCTTGTCCTGTTTGGTGGAGATGATATTTAATAAAATAAGTAGAAATCCACTAAAAGTTTTGTTTGGTTATCTTGCAATCCCGAGATAATCGTCTCCATGCTCCAAATCCATTTTAAAGCCATTTTTAAGGCATTTCGCGCATACATGAAATGAACACATTTTTCTCCAAAACTATAACAGATGCAAGCTTGTCCTGTTTGGTGGAGATGATATTTAATAAAATAAGTAGAAATCCACTAAAAGTTTTGTTTGGTTATCTTGCAATCCCGAGATAATCGTCTCCATGCTCCAAATCCATTTTAAAGCCATTTTTAAGGCATTTCGCGCATACATGAAATGAACACATTTTTCTCCAAAACTATAACAGATGCAAGCTTGTCCTGTTTGGTGGAGATGATATTTAATAAAATAAGTAGAAATCCACTAAAAGTTTTGTTTGGTTATCTTGCAATCCCGAGATAATCGTCTCCATGCTCCAAATCCATTTTAAAGCCATTTTTAAGGCATTTCGCGCATACATGAAATGAACACATTTTTCTCCAAAACTATAACAGATGCAAGCTTGTCCTGTTTGGTGGAGATGATATTTAATAAAATAAGTAGAAATCCACTAAAAGTTTTGTTTGGTTATCTTGCAATCCCGAGATAATCGTCTCCATGCTCCAAATCCATTTTAAAGCCATTTTTAAGGCATTTCGCGCATACATGAAATGAACACATTTTTCTCCAAAACTATAACAGATGCAAGCTTGTCCTGTTTGGTGGAGATGATATTTAATAAAATAAGTAGAAATCCACTAAAAGTTTTGTTTGGTTATCTTGCAATCCCGAGATAATCGTCTCCATGCTCCAAATCCATTTTAAAGCCATTTTTAAGGCATTTCGCGCATACATGAAATGAACACATTTTTCTCCAAAACTATAACAGATGCAAGCTTGTCCTGTTTGGTGGAGATGATATTTAATAAAATAAGTAGAAATCCACTAAAAGTTTTGTTTGGTTATCTTGCAATCCCGAGATAATCGTCTCCATGCTCCAAATCCATTTTAAAGCCATTTTTAAGGCATTTCGCGCATACATGAAATGAACACATTTTTCTCCAAAACTATAACAGATGCAAGCTTGTCCTGTTTGGTGGAGATGATATTTAATAAAATAAGTAGAAATCCACTAAAAGTTTTGTTTGGTTATCTTGCAATCCCGAGATAATCGTCTCCATGCTCCAAATCCATTTTAAAGCCATTTTTAAGGCATTTCGCGCATACATGAAATGAACACATTTTTCTCCAAAACTATAACAGATGCAAGCTTGTCCTGTTTGGTGGAGATGATATTTAATAAAATAAGTAGAAATCCACTAAAAGTTTTGTTTGGTTATCTTGCAATCCCGAGATAATCGTCTCCATGCTCCAAATCCATTTTAAAGCCATTTTTAAGGCATTTCGCGCATACATGAAATGAACACATTTTTCTCCAAAACTATAACAGATGCAAGCTTGTCCTGTTTGGTGGAGATGATATTTAATAAAATAAGTAGAAATCCACTAAAAGTTTTGTTTGGTTATCTTGCAATCCCGAGATAATCGTCTCCATGCTCCAAATCCATTTTAAAGCCATTTTTAAGGCATTTCGCGCATACATGAAATGAACACATTTTTCTCCAAAACTATAACAGATGCAAGCTTGTCCTGTTTGGTGGAGATGATATTTAATAAAATAAGTAGAAATCCACTAAAAGTTTTGTTTGGTTATCTTGCAATCCCGAGATAATCGTCTCCATGCTCCAAATCCATTTTAAAGCCATTTTTAAGGCATTTCGCGCATACATGAAATGAACACATTTTTCTCCAAAACTATAACAGATGCAAGCTTGTCCTGTTTGGTGGAGATGATATTTAATAAAATAAGTAGAAATCCACTAAAAGTTTTGTTTGGTTATCTTGCAATCCCGAGATAATCGTCTCCATGCTCCAAATCCATTTTAAAGCCATTTTTAAGGCATTTCGCGCATACATGAAATGAACACATTTTTCTCCAAAACTATAACAGATGCAAGCTTGTCCTGTTTGGTGGAGATGATATTTAATAAAATAAGTAGAAATCCACTAAAAGTTTTGTTTGGTTATCTTGCAATCCCGAGATAATCGTCTCCATGCTCCAAATCCATTTTAAAGCCATTTTTAAGGCATTTCGCGCATACATGAAATGAACACATTTTTCTCCAAAACTATAACAGATGCAAGCTTGTCCTGTTTGGTGGAGATGATATTTAATAAAATAAGTAGAAATCCACTAAAAGTTTTGTTTGGTTATCTTGCAATCCCGAGATAATCGTCTCCATGCTCCAAATCCATTTTAAAGCCATTTTTAAGGCATTTCGCGCATACATGAAATGAACACATTTTTCTCCAAAACTATAACAGATGCAAGCTTGTCCTGTTTGGTGGAGATGATATTTAATAAAATAAGTAGAAATCCACTAAAAGTTTTGTTTGGTTATCTTGCAATCCCGAGATAATCGTCTCCATGCTCCAAATCCATTTTAAAGCCATTTTTAAGGCATTTCGCGCATACATGAAATGAACACATTTTTCTCCAAAACTATAACAGATGCAAGCTTGTCCTGTTTGGTGGAGATGATATTTAATAAAATAAGTAGAAATCCACTAAAAGTTTTGTTTGGTTATCTTGCAATCCCGAGATAATCGTCTCCATGCTCCAAATCCATTTTAAAGCCATTTTTAAGGCATTTCGCGCATACATGAAATGAACACATTTTTCTCCAAAACTATAACAGATGCAAGCTTGTCCTGTTTGGTGGAGATGATATTTAATAAAATAAGTAGAAATCCACTAAAAGTTTTGTTTGGTTATCTTGCAATCCCGAGATAATCGTCTCCATGCTCCAAATCCATTTTAAAGCCATTTTTAAGGCATTTCGCGCATACATGAAATGAACACATTTTTCTCCAAAACTATAACAGATGCAAGCTTGTCCTGTTTGGTGGAGATGATATTTAATAAAATAAGTAGAAATCCACTAAAAGTTTTGTTTGGTTATCTTGCAATCCCGAGATAATCGTCTCCATGCTCCAAATCCATTTTAAAGCCATTTTTAAGGCATTTCGCGCATACATGAAATGAACACATTTTTCTCCAAAACTATAACAGATGCAAGCTTGTCCTGTTTGGTGGAGATGATATTTAATAAAATAAGTAGAAATCCACTAAAAGTTTTGTTTGGTTATCTTGCAATCCCGAGATAATCGTCTCCATGCTCCAAATCCATTTTAAAGCCATTTTTAAGGCATTTCGCGCATACATGAAATGAACACATTTTTCTCCAAAACTATAACAGATGCAAGCTTGTCCTGTTTGGTGGAGATGATATTTAATAAAATAAGTAGAAATCCACTAAAAGTTTTGTTTGGTTATCTTGCAATCCCGAGATAATCGTCTCCATGCTCCAAATCCATTTTAAAGCCATTTTTAAGGCATTTCGCGCATACATGAAATGAACACATTTTTCTCCAAAACTATAACAGATGCAAGCTTGTCCTGTTTGGTGGAGATGATAATTAATAAAATAAGTAGAAATCCACTAAAAGTTTTGTTTGGTTATCTTGCAATCTTGAGATAATCGTCTCCATGCTCCAAATCCATTTTAAAGCCATTTTTAAGGCATTTCGCGCATACATGAAATGAACACATTTTTCTCCAAAACTATAACAGATGCAAGCTTGTCCTGTTTGGTGGAGATGATATTTAATAAAATAAGTAGAAATCCACTAAAAGTTTTGTTTGGTTATCTTGCAATCCCGAGATAATCGTCTCCATGCTCCAAATCCATTTTAAAGCCATTTTTAAGGCATTTCGCGCATACATGAAATGAACACATTTTTCTCCAAAACTATAACAGATGCAAGCTTGTCCTGTTTGGTGGAGATATTTAATAAAATAAGTAGAAATCCACTAAAAGTTTTGTTTGGTTATCTTGCAATCCCGAGATAATCGTCTCCATGCTCCAAATCCATTTTAAAGCCATTTTTAAGGCATTTCGCGCATACATGAAATGAACACATTTTTCTCCAAAACTATAACAGATGCAAGCTTGTCCTGTTTGGTGGAGATGCTATTTAATAAAATAAGTAGAAATCCACTAAAAGTTTTGTTTGGTTATCTTGCAATCCCGAGATAATCGTCTCCATGCTCCAAATCCATTTTAAAGCCATTTTTAAGGCATTTCGCGCATACATGAAATGAACACATTTTTCTCCAAAACTATAACAGATGCAAGCTTGTCCTGTTTGGTGGAGATGATATTTAATAAAATAAGTAGAAATCCACTAAAAGTTTTGTTTGGTTATCTTGCAATCCCGAGATAATCGTCTCCATGCTCCAAATCCATTTTAAAGCCATTTTTAAGGCATTTCGCGCATACATGAAATGAACACATTTTTCTCCAAAACTATAACAGATGCAAGCTTGTCCTGTTTGGTGGAGATGATATTTAATAAAATAAGTAGAAATCGACTAAAAGTTTTGTTTGGTTATCTTGCAATCCCGAGATAATCGTCTCCATGCTCCAAATCCATTTTAAAGCCATTTTTAAGGCATTTCGCGCATACATGAAATGAACACATTTTTCTCCAAAACTATAACAGATGCAAGCTTGTCCTGTTTGGTGGAGATGATATTTAATAAAATAAGTAGAAATCGACTAAAAGTTTTGTTTGGTTATCTTGCAATCCCGAGATAATCGTCTCCATGCTCCAAATCCATTTTAAAGCCATTTTTAAGGCATTTCGCGCATACATGAAATGAACACATTTTTCTCCAAAACTATAACAGATGCAAGCTTGTCCTGTTTGGTGGAGATGATATTTAATAAAATAAGTAGAAATCCACTAAAAGTTTTGTTTGGTTATCTTGCAATCCCGAGATAATCGTCTCCATGCTCCAAATCCATTTTAAAGCCATTTTTAAGGCATTTCGCGCATACATGAAATGAACACATTTTTCTCCAAAACTATAACAGATGCAAGCTTGTCCTGTTTGGTGGAGATGATATTTAATAAAATAAGTAGAAATCGACTAAAAGTTTTGTTTGGTTATCTTGCAATCCCGAGATAATCGTCTCCATGCTCCAAATCCATTTTAAAGCCATTTTTAAGGCATTTCGCGCATACATGAAATGAACACATTTTTCTCCAAAACTATAACAGATGCAAGCTTGTCCTGTTTGGTGGAGATGATATTTAATAAAATAAGTAGAAATCCACTAAAAGTTTTGTTTGGTTATCTTGCAATCCCGAGATAATCGTCTCCATGCTCCAAATCCATTTTAAAGCCATTTTTAAGGCATTTCGCGCATACATGAAATGAACACATTTTTCTCCAAAACTATAACAGATGCAAGCTTGTCCTGTTTGGTGGAGATGATATTTAATAAAATAAGTAGAAATCCACTAAAAGTTTTGTTTGGTTATCTTGCAATCCCGAGATAATCGTCTCCATGCTCCAAATCCATTTTAAAGCCATTTTTAAGGCATTTCGCGCATACATGAAATGAACACATTTTTCTCCAAAACTATAACAGATGCAAGCTTGTCCTGTTTGGTGGAGATGATATTTAATAAAATAAGTATAAATCCACTAAAAGTTTTGTTTGGTTATCTTGCAATCCCGAGATAATCGTCTCCATGCTCCAAATCCATTTTAAAGCCATTTTTAAGGCATTTCGCGCATACATGAAATGAACACATTTTTCTCCAAAACTATAACAGATGCAAGCTTGTCCTGTTTGGTGGAGATGATATTTAATAAAATAAGTAGAAATCCACTAAAAGTTTTGTTTGGTTATCTTGCAATCCCGAGATAATCGTCTCCATGCTCCAAATCCATTTTAAAGCCATTTTTAAGGCATTTCGCGCATACATGAAATGAACACATTTTTCTCCAAAACTATAACAGATGCAAGCTTGTCCTGTTTGGTGGAGATGCTATTTAATAAAATAAGTAGAAATCCACTAAAAGTTTTGTTTGGTTATCTTGCAATCCCGAGATAATCGTCTCCATGCTCCAAATCCATTTTAAAGCCATTTTTAAGGCATTTCGCGCATACATGAAATGAACACATTTTTCTCCAAAATTATAACAGATGCAAGCTTGTCCTGTTTGGTGGAGATGATATTTAATAAAATAAGTAGAAATCCACTAAAAGTTTTGTTTGGTTATCTTGCAATCCCGAGATAATCGTCTCCATGCTCCAAATCCATTTTAAAGCCATTTTTAAGGCATTTCGCGCATACATGAAATGAACACATTTTTCTCCAAAACTATAACAGATGCAAGCTTGTCCTGTTTGGTGGAGATGATATTTAATAAAATAAGTAGAAATCCACTAAAAGTTTTGTTTGGTTATCTTGCAATCCCGAGATAATCGTCTCCATGCTCCAAATCCATTTTAAAGCCATTTTTAAGGCATTTCGCGCATACATGAAATGAACACATTTTTCTCCAAAACTATAACAGATGCAAGCTTGTCCTGTTTGGTGGAGATGATATTTAATAAAATAAGTATAAATCCACTAAAAGTTTTGTTTGGTTATCTTGCAATCCCGAGATAATCGTCTCCATGCTCCAAATCCATTTTAAAGCCATTTTTAAGGCATATCGCGCATACATGAAATGAACACATTTTTCTCCAAAACTATAACAGATGCAAGCTTGTCCTGTTTGGTGGAGATGATATTTAATAAAATAAGTAGAAATCCACTAAAAGTTTTGTTTGGTTATCTTGCAATCCCGAGATAATCGTCTCCATGCTCCAAATCCATTTTAAAGCCATTTTTAAGGCATTTCGCGCATACATGAAATGAACACATTTTTCTCCAAAACTATAACAGATGCAAGCTTGTCCTGTTTGGTGGAGATGATATTTAATAAAATAAGTAAATTCAAATTGTCTCTCCAGTAAAGGAGACAAACTCTAGCACAGCGCCACCTATTGGAAGTAGCGATCCTAAAAGTCACAAGTGGATTTTTGACAATCCTTTGCAATATGACTCAGGATATATAAGCCAGATCAGAATCCCAATTTGCAGACACGGTGTTTCGGGGTGCTTGCCCCTCGTCAGTGCAAAGTATGGGGGTGTCTGATCTGGCTCATGAGAAAGCTATGTGGGGACCACGGGGGAACACTATTCTCCTTAAGGAGACTTTGCAAGCCAGTCTGGCTGCCAGGTAAGGGGACTTATAGCTGCAATGCCCCTAAAATTCCACGGGGGAACACTATTCTCCTTAAGGAGACTTTGCAAGCCAGTCTGGCTGCCAGGTAAGGGGACTTATAGCTGCAATGCCCCTCTGGGAAATATTCAAATTGTCTCTCCAGTAAAGGAGACAAACTCTAGCACAGCGCCACCTATTGGAAGTAGCGATCCTAAAAGTCACAAGTGGATTTTTGACAATCCTTTGCAATATGACTCAGGATATATAAGCCAGATCAGAATCCCAATTTGCAGACACGGTGTTTCGGGGTGCTTGCCCCTCGTCAGTGCAAAGTATGGGGGTGTCTGATCTGGCTCATGAGAAAGCTATGTGGGGACCACGGGGGAACACTATTCTCCTTAAGGAGACTTTGCAAGCCAGTCTGGCTGCCAGGTAAGGGGACTTATAGCTGCAATGCCCCTAAAATTCCACGGGGGAACACTATTCTCCTTAAGGAGACTTTGCAAGCCAGTCTGGCTGCCAGGTAAGGGGACTTATAGCTGCAATGCCCCTCTGGGAAATATTCAAATTGTCTCTCCAGTAAAGGAGACAAACTCTAGCACAGCGCCACCTATTGGAAGTAGCGATCCTAAAAGTCACAAGTGGATTTTTGACAATCCTTTGCAATATGACTCAGGATATATAAGCCAGATCAGAATCCCAATTTGCAGACACGGTGTTTCGGGGTGCTTGCCCCTCGTCAGTGCAAAGTATGGGGGTGTCTGATCTGGCTCATGAGAAAGCTATGTGGGGACCACGGGGGAACACTATTCTCCTTAAGGAGACTTTGCAAGCCAGTCTGGCTGCCAGGTAAGGGGACTTATAGCTGCAATGCCCCTAAAATTCCACGGGGGAACACTATTCTCCTTAAGGAGACTTTGCAAGCCAGTCTGGCTGCCAGGTAAGGGGACTTATAGCTGCAATGCCCCTCTGGGAAATATTCAAATTGTCTCTCCAGTAAAGGAGACAAACTCTAGCACAGCGCCACCTATTGGAAGTAGCGATCCTAAAAGTCACAAGTGGATTTTTGACAATCCTTTGCAATATGACTCAGGATATATAAGCCAGATCAGAATCCCAATTTGCAGACACGGTGTTTCGGGGTGCTTGCCCCTCGTCAGTGCAAAGTATGGGGGTGTCTGATCTGGCTCATGAGAAAGCTATGTGGGGACCACGGGGGAACACTATTCTCCTTAAGGAGACTTTGCAAGCCAGTCTGGCTGCCAGGTAAGGGGACTTATAGCTGCAATGCCCCTAAAATTCCACGGGGGAACACTATTCTCCTTAAGGAGACTTTGCAAGCCAGTCTGGCTGCCAGGTAAGGGGACTTATAGCTGCAATGCCCCTCTGGGAAATATTCAAATTGTCTCTCCAGTAAAGGAGACAAACTCTAGCACAGCGCCACCTATTGGAAGTAGCGATCCTAAAAGTCACAAGTGGATTTTTGACAATCCTTTGCAATATGACTCAGGATATATAAGCCAGATCAGAATCCCAATTTGCAGACACGGTGTTTCGGGGTGCTTGCCCCTCGTCAGTGCAAAGTATGGGGGTGTCTGATCTGGCTCATGAGAAAGCTATGTGGGGACCACGGGGGAACACTATTCTCCTTAAGGAGACTTTGCAAGCCAGTCTGGCTGCCAGGTAAGGGGACTTATAGCTGCAATGCCCCTAAAATTCCAAAATTCTACAATAAGTAGAAATCCACTAAAAGTTTTGTTTGGTTATCTTGCAATCCCGAGATAATCGTCTCCATGCTCCAAATCCATTTTAAAGCCATTTTTAAGGCATTTCGCGCATACATGAAATGAACACATTTTTCTCCAAAACTATAACAGATGCAAGCTTGTCCTGTTTGGTGGAGATGATATTTAATAAAATAAGTAGAAATCCACTAAAAGTTTTGTTTGGTTATCTTGCAATCCCGAGATAATCGTCTCCATGCTCCAAATCCATTTTAAAGCCATTTTTAAGGCATTTCGCGCATACATGAAATGAACACATTTTTCTCCAAAACTATAACAGATGCAAGCTTGTCCTGTTTGGTGGAGATGATATTTAATAAAATAAGTAGAAATCCACTAAAAGTTTTGTTTGGTTATCTTGCAATCCCGAGATAATCGTCTCCATGCTCCAAATCCATTTTAAAGCCATTTTTAAGGCATTTCGCGCATACATGAAATGAACACATTTTTCTCCAAAACTATAACAGATGCAAGCTTGTCCTGTTTGGTGGAGATGATATTTAATAAAATAAGTAGAAATCCACTAAAAGTTTTGTTTGGTTATCTTGCAATCCCGAGATAATCGTCTCCATGCTCCAAATCCATTTTAAAGCCATTTTTAAGGCATTTCGCGCATACATGAAATGAACACATTTTTCTCCAAAACTATAACAGATGCAAGCTTGTCCTGTTTGGTGGAGATGATATTTAATAAAATAAGTAGAAATCCACTAAAAGTTTTGTTTGGTTATCTTGCAATCCCGAGATAATCGTCTCCATGCTCCAAATCCATTTTAAAGCCATTTTTAAGGCATTTCGCGCATACATGAAATGAACACATTTTTCTCCAAAACTATAACAGATGCAAGCTTGTCCTGTTTGGTGGAGATGATATTTAATAAAATAAGTAGAAATCCACTAAAAGTTTTGTTTGGTTATCTTGCAATCCCGAGATAATCGTCTCCATGCTCCAAATCCATTTTAAAGCCATTTTTAAGGCATTTCGCGCATACATGAAATGAACACATTTTTCTCCAAAACTATAACAGATGCAAGCTTGTCCTGTTTGGTGGAGATGATATTTAATAAAATAAGTAGAAATCCACTAAAAGTTTTGTTTGGTTATCTTGCAATCCCGAGATAATCGTCTCCATGCTCCAAATCCATTTTAAAGCCATTTTTAAGGCATTTCGCGCATACATGAAATGAACACATTTTTCTCCAAAACTATAACAGATGCAAGCTTGTCCTGTTTGGTGGAGATGATATTTAATAAAATAAGTAGAAATCCACTAAAAGTTTTGTTTGGTTATCTTGCAATCCCGAGATAATCGTCTCCATGCTCCAAATCCATTTTAAAGCCATTTTTAAGGCATTTCGCGCATACATGAAATGAACACATTTTTCTCCAAAACTATAACAGATGCAAGCTTGTCCTGTTTGGTGGAGATGATATTTAATAAAATAAGTAGAAATCCACTAAAAGTTTTGTTTGGTTATCTTGCAATCCCGAGATAATCGTCTCCATGCTCCAAATCCATTTTAAAGCCATTTTTAAGGCATTTCGCGCATACATGAAATGAACACATTTTTCTCCAAAACTATAACAGATGCAAGCTTGTCCTGTTTGGTGGAGATGATATTTAATAAAATAAGTAGAAATCCACTAAAAGTTTTGTTTGGTTATCTTGCAATCCCGAGATAATCGTCTCCATGCTCCAAATCCATTTTAAAGCCATTTTTAAGGCATTTCGCGCATACATGAAATGAACACATTTTTCTCCAAAACTATAACAGATGCAAGCTTGTCCTGTTTGGTGGAGATGATATTTAATAAAATAAGTAGAAATCCACTAAAAGTTTTGTTTGGTTATCTTGCAATCCCGAGATAATCGTCTCCATGCTCCAAATCCATTTTAAAGCCATTTTTAAGGCATTTCGCGCATACATGAAATGAACACATTTTTCTCCAAAACTATAACAGATGCAAGCTTGTCCTGTTTGGTGGAGATGATATTTAATAAAATAAGTAGAAATCCACTAAAAGTTTTGTTTGGTTATCTTGCAATCCCGAGATAATCGTCTCCATGCTCCAAATCCATTTTAAAGCCATTTTTAAGGCATTTCGCGCATACATGAAATGAACACATTTTTCTCCAAAACTATAACAGATGCAAGCTTGTCCTGTTTGGTGGAGATGATATTTAATAAAATAAGTAGAAATCCACTAAAAGTTTTGTTTGGTTATCTTGCAATCCCGAGATAATCGTCTCCATGCTCCAAATCCATTTTAAAGCCATTTTTAAGGCATTTCGCGCATACATGAAATGAACACATTTTTCTCCAAAACTATAACAGATGCAAGCTTGTCCTGTTTGGTGGAGATGATATTTAATAAAATAAGTAGAAATCCACTAAAAGTTTTGTTTGGTTATCTTGCAATCCCGAGATAATCGTCTCCATGCTCCAAATCCATTTTAAAGCCATTTTTAAGGCATTTCGCGCATACATGAAATGAACACATTTTTCTCCAAAACTATAACAGATGCAAGCTTGTCCTGTTTGGTGGAGATGATATTTAATAAAATAAGTAGAAATCCACTAAAAGTTTTGTTTGGTTATCTTGCAATCCCGAGATAATCGTCTCCATGCTCCAAATCCATTTTAAAGCCATTTTTAAGGCATTTCGCGCATACATGAAATGAACACATTTTTCTCCAAAACTATAACAGATGCAAGCTTGTCCTGTTTGGTGGAGATGATATTTAATAAAATAAGTAGAAATCCACTAAAAGTTTTGTTTGGTTATCTTGCAATCCCGAGATAATCGTCTCCATGCTCCAAATCCATTTTAAAGCCATTTTTAAGGCATTTCGCGCATACATGAAATGAACACATTTTTCTCCAAAACTATAACAGATGCAAGCTTGTCCTGTTTGGTGGAGATGATATTTAATAAAATAAGTAGAAATCCACTAAAAGTTTTGTTTGGTTATCTTGCAATCCCGAGATAATCGTCTCCATGCTCCAAATCCATTTTAAAGCCATTTTTAAGGCATTTCGCGCATACATGAAATGAACACATTTTTCTCCAAAACTATAACAGATGCAAGCTTGTCCTGTTTGGTGGAGATGATATTTAATAAAATAAGTAGAAATCCACTAAAAGTTTTGTTTGGTTATCTTGCAATCCCGAGATAATCGTCTCCATGCTCCAAATCCATTTTAAAGCCATTTTTAAGGCATTTCGCGCATACATGAAATGAACACATTTTTCTCCAAAACTATAACAGATGCAAGCTTGTCCTGTTTGGTGGAGATGATATTTAATAAAATAGTAGAAATCCACTAAAAGTTTTGTTTGGTTATCTTGCAATCCCGAGATAATCGTCTCCATGCTCCAAATCCATTTTAAAGCCATTTTTAAGGCATTTCGCGCATACATGAAATGAACACATTTTTCTCCAAAACTATAACAGATGCAAGCTTGTCCTGTTTGGTGGAGATGATATTTAATAAAATAAGTAGAAATCCACTAAAAGTTTTGTTTGGTTATCTTGCAATCCCGAGATAATCGTCTCCATGCTCCAAATCCATTTTAAAGCCATTTTTAAGGCATTTCGCGCATACATGAAATGAACACATTTTTCTCCAAAACTATAACAGATGCAAGCTTGTCCTGTTTGGTGGAGATGATATTTAATAAAATAAGTAGAAATCCACTAAAAGTTTTGTTTGGTTATCTTGCAATCCCGAGATAATCGTCTCCATGCTCCAAATCCATTTTAAAGCCATTTTTAAGGCATTTCGCGCATACATGAAATGAACACATTTTTCTCCAAAACTATAACAGATGCAAGCTTGTCCTGTTTGGTGGAGATGATATTTAATAAAATAAGTAGAAATCCACTAAAAGTTTTGTTTGGTTATCTTGCAATCCCGAGATAATCGTCTCCATGCTCCAAATCCATTTTAAAGCCATTTTTAAGGCATTTCGCGCATACATGAAATGAACACATTTTTCTCCAAAACTATAACAGATGCAAGCTTGTCCTGTTTGGTGGAGATGATATTTAATAAAATAAGTAGAAATCCACTAAAAGTTTTGTTTGGTTATCTTGCAATCCCGAGATAATCGTCTCCATGCTCCAAATCCATTTTAAAGCCATTTTTAAGGCATTTCGCGCATACATGAAATGAACACATTTTTCTCCAAAACTATAACAGATGCAAGCTTGTCCTGTTTGGTGGAGATGATATTTAATAAAATAAGTAGAAATCCACTAAAAGTTTTGTTTGGTTATCTTGCAATCCCGAGATAATCGTCTCCATGCTCCAAATCCATTTTAAAGCCATTTTTAAGGCATTTCGCGCATACATGAAATGAACACATTTTTCTCCAAAACTATAACAGATGCAAGCTTGTCCTGTTTGGTGGAGATGATATTTAATAAAATAAGTAGAAATCCACTAAAAGTTTTGTTTGGTTATCTTGCAATCCCGAGATAATCGTCTCCATGCTCCAAATCCATTTTAAAGCCATTTTTAAGGCATTTCGCGCATACATGAAATGAACACATTTTTCTCCAAAACTATAACAGATGCAAGCTTGTCCTGTTTGGTGGAGATGATATTTAATAAAATAAGTAGAAATCCACTAAAAGTTTTGTTTGGTTATCTTGCAATCCCGAGATAATCGTCTCCATGCTCCAAATCCATTTTAAAGCCATTTTTAAGGCATTTCGCGCATACATGAAATGAACACATTTTTCTCCAAAACTATAACAGATGCAAGCTTGTCCTGTTTGGTGGAGATGATATTTAATAAAATAAGTAGAAATCCACTAAAAGTTTTGTTTGGTTATCTTGCAATCCCGAGATAATCGTCTCCATGCTCCAAATCCATTTTAAAGCCATTTTTAAGGCATTTCGCGCATACATGAAATGAACACATTTTTCTCCAAAACTATAACAGATGCAAGCTTGTCCTGTTTGGTGGAGATGATATTTAATAAAATAAGTAGAAATCCACTAAAAGTTTTGTTTGGTTATCTTGCAATCCCGAGATAATCGTCTCCATGCTCCAAATCCATTTTAAAGCCATTTTTAAGGCATTTCGCGCATACATGAAATGAACACATTTTTCTCCAAAACTATAACAGATGCAAGCTTGTCCTGTTTGGTGGAGATGATATTTAATAAAATAAGTAGAAATCCACTAAAAGTTTTGTTTGGTTATCTTGCAATCCCGAGATAATCGTCTCCATGCTCCAAATCCATTTTAAAGCCATTTTTAAGGCATTTCGCGCATACATGAAATGAACACATTTTTCTCCAAAACTATAACAGATGCAAGCTTGTCCTGTTTGGTGGAGATGATATTTAATAAAATAAGTAGAAATCCACTAAAAGTTTTGTTTGGTTATCTTGCAATCCCGAGATAATCGTCTCCATGCTCCAAATCCATTTTAAAGCCATTTTTAAGGCATTTCGCGCATACATGAAATGAACACATTTTTCTCCAAAACTATAACAGATGCAAGCTTGTCCTGTTTGGTGGAGATGATATTTAATAAAATAAGTAGAAATCCACTAAAAGTTTTGTTTGGTTATCTTGCAATCCCGAGATAATCGTCTCCATGCTCCAAATCCATTTTAAAGCCATTTTTAAGGCATTTCGCGCATACATGAAATGAACACATTTTTCTCCAAAACTATAACAGATGCAAGCTTGTCCTGTTTGGTGGAGATGATATTTAATAAAATAAGTAGAAATCCACTAAAAGTTTTGTTTGGTTATCTTGCAATCCCGAGATAATCGTCTCCATGCTCCAAATCCATTTTAAAGCCATTTTTAAGGCATTTCGCGCATACATGAAATGAACACATTTTTCTCCAAAACTATAACAGATGCAAGCTTGTCCTGTTTGGTGGAGATGATATTTAATAAAATAAGTAGAAATCCACTAAAAGTTTTGTTTGGTTATCTTGCAATCCCGAGATAATCGTCTCCATGCTCCAAATCCATTTTAAAGCCATTTTTAAGGCATTTCGCGCATACATGAAATGAACACATTTTTCTCCAAAACTATAACAGATGCAAGCTTGTCCTGTTTGGTGGAGATGATATTTAATAAAATAAGTAGAAATCCACTAAAAGTTTTGTTTGGTTATCTTGCAATCCCGAGATAATCGTCTCCATGCTCCAAATCCATTTTAAAGCCATTTTTAAGGCATTTCGCGCATACATGAAATGAACACATTTTTCTCCAAAACTATAACAGATGCAAGCTTGTCCTGTTTGGTGGAGATGATATTTAATAAAATAAGTAGAAATCCACTAAAAGTTTTGTTTGGTTATCTTGCAATCCCGAGATAATCGTCTCCATGCTCCAAATCCATTTTAAAGCCATTTTTAAGGCATTTCGCGCATACATGAAATGAACACATTTTTCTCCAAAACTATAACAGATGCAAGCTTGTCCTGTTTGGTGGAGATGATATTTAATAAAATAAGTAGAAATCCACTAAAAGTTTTGTTTGGTTATCTTGCAATCCCGAGATAATCGTCTCCATGCTCCAAATCCATTTTAAAGCCATTTTTAAGGCATTTCGCGCATACATGAAATGAACACATTTTTCTCCAAAACTATAACAGATGCAAGCTTGTCCTGTTTGGTGGAGATGATATTTAATAAAATAAGTAGAAATCCACTAAAAGTTTTGTTTGGTTATCTTGCAATCCCGAGATAATCGTCTCCATGCTCCAAATCCATTTTAAAGCCATTTTTAAGGCATTTCGCGCATACATGAAATGAACACATTTTTCTCCAAAACTATAACAGATGCAAGCTTGTCCTGTTTGGTGGAGATGATATTTAATAAAATAAGTAGAAATCCACTAAAAGTTTTGTTTGGTTATCTTGCAATCCCGAGATAATCGTCTCCATGCTCCAAATCCATTTTAAAGCCATTTTTAAGGCATTTCGCGCATACATGAAATGAACACATTTTTCTCCAAAACTATAACAGATGCAAGCTTGTCCTGTTTGGTGGAGATGATATTTAATAAAATAAGTAGAAATCCACTAAAAGTTTTGTTTGGTTATCTTGCAATCCCGAGATAATCGTCTCCATGCTCCAAATCCATTTTAAAGCCATTTTTAAGGCATTTCGCGCATACATGAAATGAACACATTTTTCTCCAAAACTATAACAGATGCAAGCTTGTCCTGTTTGGTGGAGATGATATTTAATAAAATAAGTAGAAATCCACTAAAAGTTTTGTTTGGTTATCTTGCAATCCCGAGATAATCGTCTCCATGCTCCAAATCCATTTTAAAGCCATTTTTAAGGCATTTCGCGCATACATGAAATGAACACATTTTTCTCCAAAACTATAACAGATGCAAGCTTGTCCTGTTTGGTGGAGATGATATTTAATAAAATAAGTAGAAATCCACTAAAAGTTTTGTTTGGTTATCTTGCAATCCCGAGATAATCGTCTCCATGCTCCAAATCCATTTTAAAGCCATTTTTAAGGCATTTCGCGCATACATGAAATGAACACATTTTTCTCCAAAACTATAACAGATGCAAGCTTGTCCTGTTTGGTGGAGATGATATTTAATAAAATAAGTAGAAATCCACTAAAAGTTTTGTTTGGTTATCTTGCAATCCCGAGATAATCGTCTCCATGCTCCAAATCCATTTTAAAGCCATTTTTAAGGCATTTCGCGCATACATGAAATGAACACATTTTTCTCCAAAACTATAACAGATGCAAGCTTGTCCTGTTTGGTGGAGATGATATTTAATAAAATAAGTAGAAATCCACTAAAAGTTTTGTTTGGTTATCTTGCAATCCCGAGATAATCGTCTCCATGCTCCAAATCCATTTTAAAGCCATTTTTAAGGCATTTCGCGCATACATGAAATGAACACATTTTTCTCCAAAACTATAACAGATGCAAGCTTGTCCTGTTTGGTGGAGATGATATTTAATAAAATAAGTAGAAATCCACTAAAAGTTTTGTTTGGTTATCTTGCAATCCCGAGATAATCGTCTCCATGCTCCAAATCCATTTTAAAGCCATTTTTAAGGCATTTCGCGCATACATGAAATGAACACATTTTTCTCCAAAACTATAACAGATGCAAGCTTGTCCTGTTTGGTGGAGATGATATTTAATAAAATAAGTAGAAATCCACTAAAAGTTTTGTTTGGTTATCTTGCAATCCCGAGATAATCGTCTCCATGCTCCAAATCCATTTTAAAGCCATTTTTAAGGCATTTCGCGCATACATGAAATGAACACATTTTTCTCCAAAACTATAACAGATGCAAGCTTGTCCTGTTTGGTGGAGATGATATTTAATAAAATAAGTAGAAATCCACTAAAAGTTTTGTTTGGTTATCTTGCAATCCCGAGATAATCGTCTCCATGCTCCAAATCCATTTTAAAGCCATTTTTAAGGCATTTCGCGCATACATGAAATGAACACATTTTTCTCCAAAACTATAACAGATGCAAGCTTGTCCTGTTTGGTGGAGATGATATTTAATAAAATAAGTAGAAATCCACTAAAAGTTTTGTTTGGTTATCTTGCAATCCCGAGATAATCGTCTCCATGCTCCAAATCCATTTTAAAGCCATTTTTAAGGCATTTCGCGCATACATGAAATGAACACATTTTTCTCCAAAACTATAACAGATGCAAGCTTGTCCTGTTTGGTGGAGATGATATTTAATAAAATAAGTAGAAATCCACTAAAAGTTTTGTTTGGTTATCTTGCAATCCCGAGATAATCGTCTCCATGCTCCAAATCCATTTTAAAGCCATTTTTAAGGCATTTCGCGCATACATGAAATGAACACATTTTTCTCCAAAACTATAACAGATGCAAGCTTGTCCTGTTTGGTGGAGATGATATTTAATAAAATAAGTAGAAATCCACTAAAAGTTTTGTTTGGTTATCTTGCAATCCCGAGATAATCGTCTCCATGCTCCAAATCCATTTTAAAGCCATTTTTAAGGCATTTCGCGCATACATGAAATGAACACATTTTTCTCCAAAACTATAACAGATGCAAGCTTGTCCTGTTTGGTGGAGATGATATTTAATAAAATAAGTAGAAATCCACTAAAAGTTTTGTTTGGTTATCTTGCAATCCCGAGATAATCGTCTCCATGCTCCAAATCCATTTTAAAGCCATTTTTAAGGCATTTCGCGCATACATGAAATGAACACATTTTTCTCCAAAACTATAACAGATGCAAGCTTGTCCTGTTTGGTGGAGATGATATTTAATAAAATAAGTAGAAATCCACTAAAAGTTTTGTTTGGTTATCTTGCAATCCCGAGATAATCGTCTCCATGCTCCAAATCCATTTTAAAGCCATTTTTAAGGCATTTCGCGCATACATGAAATGAACACATTTTTCTCCAAAACTATAACAGATGCAAGCTTGTCCTGTTTGGTGGAGATGATATTTAATAAAATAAGTAGAAATCCACTAAAAGTTTTGTTTGGTTATCTTGCAATCCCGAGATAATCGTCTCCATGCTCCAAATCCATTTTAAAGCCATTTTTAAGGCATTTCGCGCATACATGAAATGAACACATTTTTCTCCAAAACTATAACAGATGCAAGCTTGTCCTGTTTGGTGGAGATGATATTTAATAAAATAAGTAGAAATCCACTAAAAGTTTTGTTTGGTTATCTTGCAATCCCGAGATAATCGTCTCCATGCTCCAAATCCATTTTAAAGCCATTTTTAAGGCATTTCGCGCATACATGAAATGAACACATTTTTCTCCAAAACTATAACAGATGCAAGCTTGTCCTGTTTGGTGGAGATGATATTTAATAAAATAAGTAGAAATCCACTAAAAGTTTTGTTTGGTTATCTTGCAATCCCGAGATAATCGTCTCCATGCTCCAAATCCATTTTAAAGCCATTTTTAAGGCATTTCGCGCATACATGAAATGAACACATTTTTCTCCAAAACTATAACAGATGCAAGCTTGTCCTGTTTGGTGGAGATGATATTTAATAAAATAAGTAGAAATCCACTAAAAGTTTTGTTTGGTTATCTTGCAATCCCGAGATAATCGTCTCCATGCTCCAAATCCATTTTAAAGCCATTTTTAAGGCATTTCGCGCATACATGAAATGAACACATTTTTCTCCAAAACTATAACAGATGCAAGCTTGTCCTGTTTGGTGGAGATGATATTTAATAAAATAAGTAGAAATCCACTAAAAGTTTTGTTTGGTTATCTTGCAATCCCGAGATAATCGTCTCCATGCTCCAAATCCATTTTAAAGCCATTTTTAAGGCATTTCGCGCATACATGAAATGAACACATTTTTCTCCAAAACTATAACAGATGCAAGCTTGTCCTGTTTGGTGGAGATGATATTTAATAAAATAAGTAGAAATCCACTAAAAGTTTTGTTTGGTTATCTTGCAATCCCGAGATAATCGTCTCCATGCTCCAAATCCATTTTAAAGCCATTTTTAAGGCATTTCGCGCATACATGAAATGAACACATTTTTCTCCAAAACTATAACAGATGCAAGCTTGTCCTGTTTGGTGGAGATGATATTTAATAAAATAAGTAGAAATCCACTAAAAGTTTTGTTTGGTTATCTTGCAATCCCGAGATAATCGTCTCCATGCTCCAAATCCATTTTAAAGCCATTTTTAAGGCATTTCGCGCATACATGAAATGAACACATTTTTCTCCAAAACTATAACAGATGCAAGCTTGTCCTGTTTGGTGGAGATGATATTTAATAAAATAAGTAGAAATCCACTAAAAGTTTTGTTTGGTTATCTTGCAATCCCGAGATAATCGTCTCCATGCTCCAAATCCATTTTAAAGCCATTTTTAAGGCATTTCGCGCATACATGAAATGAACACATTTTTCTCCAAAACTATAACAGATGCAAGCTTGTCCTGTTTGGTGGAGATGATATTTAATAAAATAAGTAGAAATCCACTAAAAGTTTTGTTTGGTTATCTTGCAATCCCGAGATAATCGTCTCCATGCTCCAAATCCATTTTAAAGCCATTTTTAAGGCATTTCGCGCATACATGAAATGAACACATTTTTCTCCAAAACTATAACAGATGCAAGCTTGTCCTGTTTGGTGGAGATGATATTTAATAAAATAAGTAGAAATCCACTAAAAGTTTTGTTTGGTTATCTTGCAATCCCGAGATAATCGTCTCCATGCTCCAAATCCATTTTAAAGCCATTTTTAAGGCATTTCGCGCATACATGAAATGAACACATTTTTCTCCAAAACTATAACAGATGCAAGCTTGTCCTGTTTGGTGGAGATGATATTTAATAAAATAAGTAGAAATCCACTAAAAGTTTTGTTTGGTTATCTTGCAATCCCGAGATAATCGTCTCCATGCTCCAAATCCATTTTAAAGCCATTTTTAAGGCATTTCGCGCATACATGAAATGAACACATTTTTCTCCAAAACTATAACAGATGCAAGCTTGTCCTGTTTGGTGGAGATGATATTTAATAAAATAAGTAGAAATCCACTAAAAGTTTTGTTTGGTTATCTTGCAATCCCGAGATAATCGTCTCCATGCTCCAAATCCATTTTAAAGCCATTTTTAAGGCATTTCGCGCATACATGAAATGAACACATTTTTCTCCAAAACTATAACAGATGCAAGCTTGTCCTGTTTGGTGGAGATGATATTTAATAAAATAAGTAGAAATCCACTAAAAGTTTTGTTTGGTTATCTTGCAATCCCGAGATAATCGTCTCCATGCTCCAAATCCATTTTAAAGCCATTTTTAAGGCATTTCGCGCATACATGAAATGAACACATTTTTCTCCAAAACTATAACAGATGCAAGCTTGTCCTGTTTGGTGGAGATGATATTTAATAAAATAAGTAGAAATCCACTAAAAGTTTTGTTTGGTTATCTTGCAATCCCGAGATAATCGTCTCCATGCTCCAAATCCATTTTAAAGCCATTTTTAAGGCATTTCGCGCATACATGAAATGAACACATTTTTCTCCAAAACTATAACAGATGCAAGCTTGTCCTGTTTGGTGGAGATGATATTTAATAAAATAAGTAGAAATCCACTAAAAGTTTTGTTTGGTTATCTTGCAATCCCGAGATAATCGTCTCCATGCTCCAAATCCATTTTAAAGCCATTTTTAAGGCATTTCGCGCATACATGAAATGAACACATTTTTCTCCAAAACTATAACAGATGCAAGCTTGTCCTGTTTGGTGGAGATGATATTTAATAAAATAAGTAGAAATCCACTAAAAGTTTTGTTTGGTTATCTTGCAATCCCGAGATAATCGTCTCCATGCTCCAAATCCATTTTAAAGCCATTTTTAAGGCATTTCGCGCATACATGAAATGAACACATTTTTCTCCAAAACTATAACAGATGCAAGCTTGTCCTGTTTGGTGGAGATGATATTTAATAAAATAAGTAGAAATCCACTAAAAGTTTTGTTTGGTTATCTTGCAATCCCGAGATAATCGTCTCCATGCTCCAAATCCATTTTAAAGCCATTTTTAAGGCATTTCGCGCATACATGAAATGAACACATTTTTCTCCAAAACTATAACAGATGCAAGCTTGTCCTGTTTGGTGGAGATGATATTTAATAAAATAAGTAGAAATCCACTAAAAGTTTTGTTTGGTTATCTTGCAATCCCGAGATAATCGTCTCCATGCTCCAAATCCATTTTAAAGCCATTTTTAAGGCATTTCGCGCATACATGAAATGAACACATTTTTCTCCAAAACTATAACAGATGCAAGCTTGTCCTGTTTGGTGGAGATGATATTTAATAAAATAAGTAGAAATCCACTAAAAGTTTTGTTTGGTTATCTTGCAATCCCGAGATAATCGTCTCCATGCTCCAAATCCATTTTAAAGCCATTTTTAAGGCATTTCGCGCATACATGAAATGAACACATTTTTCTCCAAAACTATAACAGATGCAAGCTTGTCCTGTTTGGTGGAGATGATATTTAATAAAATAAGTAGAAATCCACTAAAAGTTTTGTTTGGTTATCTTGCAATCCCGAGATAATCGTCTCCATGCTCCAAATCCATTTTAAAGCCATTTTTAAGGCATTTCGCGCATACATGAAATGAACACATTTTTCTCCAAAACTATAACAGATGCAAGCTTGTCCTGTTTGGTGGAGATGATATTTAATAAAATAAGTAGAAATCCACTAAAAGTTTTGTTTGGTTATCTTGCAATCCCGAGATAATCGTCTCCATGCTCCAAATCCATTTTAAAGCCATTTTTAAGGCATTTCGCGCATACATGAAATGAACACATTTTTCTCCAAAACTATAACAGATGCAAGCTTGTCCTGTTTGGTGGAGATGATATTTAATAAAATAAGTAGAAATCCACTAAAAGTTTTGTTTGGTTATCTTGCAATCCCGAGATAATCGTCTCCATGCTCCAAATCCATTTTAAAGCCATTTTTAAGGCATTTCGCGCATACATGAAATGAACACATTTTTCTCCAAAACTATAACAGATGCAAGCTTGTCCTGTTTGGTGGAGATGATATTTAATAAAATAAGTAGAAATCCACTAAAAGTTTTGTTTGGTTATCTTGCAATCCCGAGATAATCGTCTCCATGCTCCAAATCCATTTTAAAGCCATTTTTAAGGCATTTCGCGCATACATGAAATGAACACATTTTTCTCCAAAACTATAACAGATGCAAGCTTGTCCTGTTTGGTGGAGATGATATTTAATAAAATAAGTAGAAATCCACTAAAAGTTTTGTTTGGTTATCTTGCAATCCCGAGATAATCGTCTCCATGCTCCAAATCCATTTTAAAGCCATTTTTAAGGCATTTCGCGCATACATGAAATGAACACATTTTTCTCCAAAACTATAACAGATGCAAGCTTGTCCTGTTTGGTGGAGATGATATTTAATAAAATAAGTAGAAATCCACTAAAAGTTTTGTTTGGTTATCTTGCAATCCCGAGATAATCGTCTCCATGCTCCAAATCCATTTTAAAGCCATTTTTAAGGCATTTCGCGCATACATGAAATGAACACATTTTTCTCCAAAACTATAACAGATGCAAGCTTGTCCTGTTTGGTGGAGATGATATTTAATAAAATAAGTAGAAATCCACTAAAAGTTTTGTTTGGTTATCTTGCAATCCCGAGATAATCGTCTCCATGCTCCAAATCCATTTTAAAGCCATTTTTAAGGCATTTCGCGCATACATGAAATGAACACATTTTTCTCCAAAACTATAACAGATGCAAGCTTGTCCTGTTTGGTGGAGATGATATTTAATAAAATAAGTAGAAATCCACTAAAAGTTTTGTTTGGTTATCTTGCAATCCCGAGATAATCGTCTCCATGCTCCAAATCCATTTTAAAGCCATTTTTAAGGCATTTCGCGCATACATGAAATGAACACATTTTTCTCCAAAACTATAACAGATGCAAGCTTGTCCTGTTTGGTGGAGATGATATTTAATAAAATAAGTAGAAATCCACTAAAAGTTTTGTTTGGTTATCTTGCAATCCCGAGATAATCGTCTCCATGCTCCAAATCCATTTTAAAGCCATTTTTAAGGCATTTCGCGCATACATGAAATGAACACATTTTTCTCCAAAACTATAACAGATGCAAGCTTGTCCTGTTTGGTGGAGATGATATTTAATAAAATAAGTAGAAATCCACTAAAAGTTTTGTTTGGTTATCTTGCAATCCCGAGATAATCGTCTCCATGCTCCAAATCCATTTTAAAGCCATTTTTAAGGCATTTCGCGCATACATGAAATGAACACATTTTTCTCCAAAACTATAACAGATGCAAGCTTGTCCTGTTTGGTGGAGATGATATTTAATAAAATAAGTAGAAATCCACTAAAAGTTTTGTTTGGTTATCTTGCAATCCCGAGATAATCGTCTCCATGCTCCAAATCCATTTTAAAGCCATTTTTAAGGCATTTCGCGCATACATGAAATGAACACATTTTTCTCCAAAACTATAACAGATGCAAGCTTGTCCTGTTTGGTGGAGATGATATTTAATAAAATAAGTAGAAATCCACTAAAAGTTTTGTTTGGTTATCTTGCAATCCCGAGATAATCGTCTCCATGCTCCAAATCCATTTTAAAGCCATTTTTAAGGCATTTCGCGCATACATGAAATGAACACATTTTTCTCCAAAACTATAACAGATGCAAGCTTGTCCTGTTTGGTGGAGATGATATTTAATAAAATAAGTAGAAATCCACTAAAAGTTTTGTTTGGTTATCTTGCAATCCCGAGATAATCGTCTCCATGCTCCAAATCCATTTTAAAGCCATTTTTAAGGCATTTCGCGCATACATGAAATGAACACATTTTTCTCCAAAACTATAACAGATGCAAGCTTGTCCTGTTTGGTGGAGATGATATTTAATAAAATAAGTAGAAATCCACTAAAAGTTTTGTTTGGTTATCTTGCAATCCCGAGATAATCGTCTCCATGCTCCAAATCCATTTTAAAGCCATTTTTAAGGCATTTCGCGCATACATGAAATGAACACATTTTTCTCCAAAACTATAACAGATGCAAGCTTGTCCTGTTTGGTGGAGATGATATTTAATAAAATAAGTAGAAATCCACTAAAAGTTTTGTTTGGTTATCTTGCAATCCCGAGATAATCGTCTCCATGCTCCAAATCCATTTTAAAGCCATTTTTAAGGCATTTCGCGCATACATGAAATGAACACATTTTTCTCCAAAACTATAACAGATGCAAGCTTGTCCTGTTTGGTGGAGATGATATTTAATAAAATAAGTAGAAATCCACTAAAAGTTTTGTTTGGTTATCTTGCAATCCCGAGATAATCGTCTCCATGCTCCAAATCCATTTTAAAGCCATTTTTAAGGCATTTCGCGCATACATGAAATGAACACATTTTTCTCCAAAACTATAACAGATGCAAGCTTGTCCTGTTTGGTGGAGATGATATTTAATAAAATAAGTAGAAATCCACTAAAAGTTTTGTTTGGTTATCTTGCAATCCCGAGATAATCGTCTCCATGCTCCAAATCCATTTTAAAGCCATTTTTAAGGCATTTCGCGCATACATGAAATGAACACATTTTTCTCCAAAACTATAACAGATGCAAGCTTGTCCTGTTTGGTGGAGATGATATTTAATAAAATAAGTAGAAATCCACTAAAAGTTTTGTTTGGTTATCTTGCAATCCCGAGATAATCGTCTCCATGCTCCAAATCCATTTTAAAGCCATTTTTAAGGCATTTCGCGCATACATGAAATGAACACATTTTTCTCCAAAACTATAACAGATGCAAGCTTGTCCTGTTTGGTGGAGATGATATTTAATAAAATAAGTAGAAATCCACTAAAAGTTTTGTTTGGTTATCTTGCAATCCCGAGATAATCGTCTCCATGCTCCAAATCCATTTTAAAGCCATTTTTAAGGCATTTCGCGCATACATGAAATGAACACATTTTTCTCCAAAACTATAACAGATGCAAGCTTGTCCTGTTTGGTGGAGATGATATTTAATAAAATAAGTAGAAATCCACTAAAAGTTTTGTTTGGTTATCTTGCAATCCCGAGATAATCGTCTCCATGCTCCAAATCCATTTTAAAGCCATTTTTAAGGCATTTCGCGCATACATGAAATGAACACATTTTTCTCCAAAACTATAACAGATGCAAGCTTGTCCTGTTTGGTGGAGATGATATTTAATAAAATAAGTAGAAATCCACTAAAAGTTTTGTTTGGTTATCTTGCAATCCCGAGATAATCGTCTCCATGCTCCAAATCCATTTTAAAGCCATTTTTAAGGCATTTCGCGCATACATGAAATGAACACATTTTTCTCCAAAACTATAACAGATGCAAGCTTGTCCTGTTTGGTGGAGATGATATTTAATAAAATAAGTAGAAATCCACTAAAAGTTTTGTTTGGTTATCTTGCAATCCCGAGATAATCGTCTCCATGCTCCAAATCCATTTTAAAGCCATTTTTAAGGCATTTCGCGCATACATGAAATGAACACATTTTTCTCCAAAACTATAACAGATGCAAGCTTGTCCTGTTTGGTGGAGATGATATTTAATAAAATAAGTAGAAATCCACTAAAAGTTTTGTTTGGTTATCTTGCAATCCCGAGATAATCGTCTCCATGCTCCAAATCCATTTTAAAGCCATTTTTAAGGCATTTCGCGCATACATGAAATGAACACATTTTTCTCCAAAACTATAACAGATGCAAGCTTGTCCTGTTTGGTGGAGATGATATTTAATAAAATAAGTAGAAATCCACTAAAAGTTTTGTTTGGTTATCTTGCAATCCCGAGATAATCGTCTCCATGCTCCAAATCCATTTTAAAGCCATTTTTAAGGCATTTCGCGCATACATGAAATGAACACATTTTTCTCCAAAACTATAACAGATGCAAGCTTGTCCTGTTTGGTGGAGATGATATTTAATAAAATAAGTAGAAATCCACTAAAAGTTTTGTTTGGTTATCTTGCAATCCCGAGATAATCGTCTCCATGCTCCAAATCCATTTTAAAGCCATTTTTAAGGCATTTCGCGCATACATGAAATGAACACATTTTTCTCCAAAACTATAACAGATGCAAGCTTGTCCTGTTTGGTGGAGATGATATTTAATAAAATAAGTAGAAATCCACTAAAAGTTTTGTTTGGTTATCTTGCAATCCCGAGAATAATCGTCTCCATGCTCCAAATCCATTTTAAAGCCATTTTTAAGGCATTTCGCGCATACATGAAATGAACACATTTTTCTCCAAAACTATAACAGATGCAAGCTTGTCCTGTTTGGTGGAGATGATATTTAATAAAATAAGTAGAAATCCACTAAAAGTTTTGTTTGGTTATCTTGCAATCCCGAGATAATCGTCTCCATGCTCCAAATCCATTTTAAAGCCATTTTTAAGGCATTTCGCGCATACATGAAATGAACACATTTTTCTCCAAAACTATAACAGATGCAAGCTTGTCCTGTTTGGTGGAGATGATATTTAATAAAATAAGTAGAAATCCACTAAAAGTTTTGTTTGGTTATCTTGCAATCCCGAGATAATCGTCTCCATGCTCCAAATCCATTTTAAAGCCATTTTTAAGGCATTTCGCGCATACATGAAATGAACACATTTTTCTCCAAAACTATAACAGATGCAAGCTTGTCCTGTTTGGTGGAGATGATATTTAATAAAATAAGTAGAAATCCACTAAAAGTTTTGTTTGGTTATCTTGCAATCCCGAGATAATCGTCTCCATGCTCCAAATCCATTTTAAAGCCATTTTTAAGGCATTTCGCGCATACATGAAATGAACACATTTTTCTCCAAAACTATAACAGATGCAAGCTTGTCCTGTTTGGTGGAGATGATATTTAATAAAATAAGTAGAAATCCACTAAAAGTTTTGTTTGGTTATCTTGCAATCCCGAGATAATCGTCTCCATGCTCCAAATCCATTTTAAAGCCATTTTTAAGGCATTTCGCGCATACATGAAATGAACACATTTTTCTCCAAAACTATAACAGATGCAAGCTTGTCCTGTTTGGTGGAGATGATATTTAATAAAATAAGTAGAAATCCACTAAAAGTTTTGTTTGGTTATCTTGCAATCCCGAGATAATCGTCTCCATGCTCCAAATCCATTTTAAAGCCATTTTTAAGGCATTTCGCGCATACATGAAATGAACACATTTTTCTCCAAAACTATAACAGATGCAAGCTTGTCCTGTTTGGTGGAGATGATATTTAATAAAATAAGTAGAAATCCACTAAAAGTTTTGTTTGGTTATCTTGCAATCCCGAGATAATCGTCTCCATGCTCCAAATCCATTTTAAAGCCATTTTTAAGGCATTTCGCGCATACATGAAATGAACACATTTTTCTCCAAAACTATAACAGATGCAAGCTTGTCCTGTTTGGTGGAGATGATATTTAATAAAATAAGTAGAAATCCACTAAAAGTTTTGTTTGGTTATCTTGCAATCCCGAGATAATCGTCTCCATGCTCCAAATCCATTTTAAAGCCATTTTTAAGGCATTTCGCGCATACATGAAATGAACACATTTTTCTCCAAAACTATAACAGATGCAAGCTTGTCCTGTTTGGTGGAGATGATATTTAATAAAATAAGTAGAAATCCACTAAAAGTTTTGTTTGGTTATCTTGCAATCCCGAGATAATCGTCTCCATGCTCCAAATCCATTTTAAAGCCATTTTTAAGGCATTTCGCGCATACATGAAATGAACACATTTTTCTCCAAAACTATAACAGATGCAAGCTTGTCCTGTTTGGTGGAGATGATATTTAATAAAATACGTAGAAATCCACTAAAAGTTTTGTTTGGTTATATTGCAATCCCGAGATAATCGTCTCCATGCTCCAAATCCATTTTAAAGCCATTTTTAAGGCATTTCGCGCATACATGAAATGAACACATTTTTCTCCAAAACTATAACAGATGCAAGCTTGTCCTGTTTGGTGGAGATGATATTTAATAAAATAAGTAGAAATCCACTAAAAGTTTTGTTTGGTTATCTTGCAATCCCGAGATAATCGTCTCCATGCTCCAAATCCATTTTAAAGCCATTTTTAAGGCATTTCGCGCATACATGAAATGAACACATTTTTCTCCAAAACTATAACAGATGCAAGCTTGTCCTGTTTGGTGGAGATGATATTTAATAAAATAAGTAGAAATCCACTAAAAGTTTTGTTTGGTTATCTTGCAATCCCGAGATAATCGTCTCCATGCTCCAAATCCATTTTAAAGCCATTTTTAAGGCATTTCGCGCATACATGAAATGAACACATTTTTCTCCAAAACTATAACAGATGCAAGCTTGTCCTGTTTGGTGGAGATGATATTTAATAAAATAAGTAGAAATCCACTAAAAGTTTTGTTTGGTTATCTTGCAATCCCGAGATAATCGTCTCCATGCTCCAAATCCATTTTAAAGCCATTTTTAAGGCATTTCGCGCATACATGAAATGAACACATTTTTCTCCAAAACTATAACAGATGCAAGCTTGTCCTGTTTGGTGGAGATGATATTTAATAAAATAAGTAGAAATCCACTAAAAGTTTTGTTTGGTTATCTTGCAATCCCGAGATAATCGTCTCCATGCTCCAAATCCATTTTAAAGCCATTTTTAAGGCATTTCGCGCATACATGAAATGAACACATTTTTCTCCAAAACTATAACAGATGCAAGCTTGTCCTGTTTGGTGGAGATGATATTTAATAAAATAAGTAGAAATCCACTAAAAGTTTTGTTTGGTTATCTTGCAATCCCGAGATAATCGTCTCCATGCTCCAAATCCATTTTAAAGCCATTTTTAAGGCATTTCGCGCATACATGAAATGAACACATTTTTCTCCAAAACTATAACAGATGCAAGCTTGTCCTGTTTGGTGGAGATGATATTTAATAAAATAAGTAGAAATCCACTAAAAGTTTTGTTTGGTTATCTTGCAATCCCGAGATAATCGTCTCCATGCTCCAAATCCATTTTAAAGCCATTTTTAAGGCATTTCGCGCATACATGAAATGAACACATTTTTCTCCAAAACTATAACAGATGCAAGCTTGTCCTGTTTGGTGGAGATGATATTTAATAAAATAAGTAGAAATCCACTAAAAGTTTTGTTTGGTTATCTTGCAATCCCGAGATAATCGTCTCCATGCTCCAAATCCATTTTAAAGCCATTTTTAAGGCATTTCGCGCATACATGAAATGAACACATTTTTCTCCAAAACTATAACAGATGCAAGCTTGTCCTGTTTGGTGGAGATGATATTTAATAAAATAAGTAGAAATCCACTAAAAGTTTTGTTTGGTTATCTTGCAATCCCGAGATAATCGTCTCCATGCTCCAAATCCATTTTAAAGCCATTTTTAAGGCATTTCGCGCATACATGAAATGAACACATTTTTCTCCAAAACTATAACAGATGCAAGCTTGTCCTGTTTGGTGGAGATGATATTTAATAAAATAAGTAGAAATCCACTAAAAGTTTTGTTTGGTTATCTTGCAATCCCGAGATAATCGTCTCCATGCTCCAAATCCATTTTAAAGCCATTTTTAAGGCATTTCGCGCATACATGAAATGAACACATTTTTCTCCAAAACTATAACAGATGCAAGCTTGTCCTGTTTGGTGGAGATGATATTTAATAAAATAAGTAGAAATCCACTAAAAGTTTTGTTTGGTTATCTTGCAATCCCGAGATAATCGTCTCCATGCTCCAAATCCATTTTAAAGCCATTTTTAAGGCATTTCGCGCATACATGAAATGAACACATTTTTCTCCAAAACTATAACAGATGCAAGCTTGTCCTGTTTGGTGGAGATGATATTTAATAAAATAAGTAGAAATCCACTAAAAGTTTTGTTTGGTTATCTTGCAATCCCGAGATAATCGTCTCCATGCTCCAAATCCATTTTAAAGCCATTTTTAAGGCATTTCGCGCATACATGAAATGAACACATTTTTCTCCAAAACTATAACAGATGCAAGCTTGTCCTGTTTGGTGGAGATGATATTTAATAAAATAAGTAGAAATCCACTAAAAGTTTTGTTTGGTTATCTTGCAATCCCGAGATAATCGTCTCCATGCTCCAAATCCATTTTAAAGCCATTTTTAAGGCATTTCGCGCATACATGAAATGAACACATTTTTCTCCAAAACTATAACAGATGCAAGCTTGTCCTGTTTGGTGGAGATGATATTTAATAAAATAAGTAGAAATCCACTAAAAGTTTTGTTTGGTTATCTTGCAATCCCGAGATAATCGTCTCCATGCTCCAAATCCATTTTAAAGCCATTTTTAAGGCATTTCGCGCATACATGAAATGAACACATTTTTCTCCAAAACTATAACAGATGCAAGCTTGTCCTGTTTGGTGGAGATGATATTTAATAAAATAAGTAGAAATCCACTAAAAGTTTTGTTTGGTTATCTTGCAATCCCGAGATAATCGTCTCCATGCTCCAAATCCATTTTAAAGCCATTTTTAAGGCATTTCGCGCATACATGAAATGAACACATTTTTCTCCAAAACTATAACAGATGCAAGCTTGTCCTGTTTGGTGGAGATGATATTTAATAAAATAAGTAGAAATCCACTAAAAGTTTTGTTTGGTTATCTTGCAATCCCGAGATAATCGTCTCCATGCTCCAAATCCATTTTAAAGCCATTTTTAAGGCATTTCGCGCATACATGAAATGAACACATTTTTCTCCAAAACTATAACAGATGCAAGCTTGTCCTGTTTGGTGGAGATGATATTTAATAAAATAAGTAGAAATCCACTAAAAGTTTTGTTTGGTTATCTTGCAATCCCGAGATAATCGTCTCCATGCTCCAAATCCATTTTAAAGCCATTTTTAAGGCATTTCGCGCATACATGAAATGAACACATTTTTCTCCAAAACTATAACAGATGCAAGCTTGTCCTGTTTGGTGGAGATGATATTTAATAAAATAAGTAGAAATCCACTAAAAGTTTTGTTTGGTTATCTTGCAATCCCGAGATAATCGTCTCCATGCTCCAAATCCATTTTAAAGCCATTTTTAAGGCATTTCGCGCATACATGAAATGAACACATTTTTCTCCAAAACTATAACAGATGCAAGCTTGTCCTGTTTGGTGGAGATGATATTTAATAAAATAAGTAGAAATCCACTAAAAGTTTTGTTTGGTTATCTTGCAATCCCGAGATAATCGTCTCCATGCTCCAAATCCATTTTAAAGCCATTTTTAAGGCATTTCGCGCATACATGAAATGAACACATTTTTCTCCAAAACTATAACAGATGCAAGCTTGTCCTGTTTGGTGGAGATGATATTTAATAAAATAAGTAGAAATCCACTAAAAGTTTTGTTTGGTTATCTTGCAATCCCGAGATAATCGTCTCCATGCTCCAAATCCATTTTAAAGCCATTTTTAAGGCATTTCGCGCATACATGAAATGAACACATTTTTCTCCAAAACTATAACAGATGCAAGCTTGTCCTGTTTGGTGGAGATGATATTTAATAAAATAAGTAGAAATCCACTAAAAGTTTTGTTTGGTTATCTTGCAATCCCGAGATAATCGTCTCCATGCTCCAAATCCATTTTAAAGCCATTTTTAAGGCATTTCGCGCATACATGAAATGAACACATTTTTCTCCAAAACTATAACAGATGCAAGCTTGTCCTGTTTGGTGGAGATGATATTTAATAAAATAAGTAGAAATCCACTAAAAGTTTTGTTTGGTTATCTTGCAATCCCGAGATAATCGTCTCCATGCTCCAAATCCATTTTAAAGCCATTTTTAAGGCATTTCGCGCATACATGAAATGAACACATTTTTCTCCAAAACTATAACAGATGCAAGCTTGTCCTGTTTGGTGGAGATGATATTTAATAAAATAAGTAGAAATCCACTAAAAGTTTTGTTTGGTTATCTTGCAATCCCGAGATAATCGTCTCCATGCTCCAAATCCATTTTAAAGCCATTTTTAAGGCATTTCGCGCATACATGAAATGAACACATTTTTCTCCAAAACTATAACAGATGCAAGCTTGTCCTGTTTGGTGGAGATGATATTTAATAAAATAAGTAGAAATCCACTAAAAGTTTTGTTTGGTTATCTTGCAATCCCGAGATAATCGTCTCCATGCTCCAAATCCATTTTAAAGCCATTTTTAAGGCATTTCGCGCATACATGAAATGAACACATTTTTCTCCAAAACTATAACAGATGCAAGCTTGTCCTGTTTGGTGGAGATGATATTTAATAAAATAAGTAGAAATCCACTAAAAGTTTTGTTTGGTTATCTTGCAATCCCGAGATAATCGTCTCCATGCTCCAAATCCATTTTAAAGCCATTTTTAAGGCATTTCGCGCATACATGAAATGAACACATTTTTCTCCAAAACTATAACAGATGCAAGCTTGTCCTGTTTGGTGGAGATGATATTTAATAAAATAAGTAGAAATCCACTAAAAGTTTTGTTTGGTTATCTTGCAATCCCGAGATAATCGTCTCCATGCTCCAAATCCATTTTAAAGCCATTTTTAAGGCATTTCGCGCATACATGAAATGAACACATTTTTCTCCAAAACTATAACAGATGCAAGCTTGTCCTGTTTGGTGGAGATGATATTTAATAAAATAAGTAGAAATCCACTAAAAGTTTTGTTTGGTTATCTTGCAATCCCGAGATAATCGTCTCCATGCTCCAAATCCATTTTAAAGCCATTTTTAAGGCATTTCGCGCATACATGAAATGAACACATTTTTCTCCAAAACTATAACAGATGCAAGCTTGTCCTGTTTGGTGGAGATGATATTTAATAAAATAAGTAGAAATCCACTAAAAGTTTTGTTTGGTTATCTTGCAATCCCGAGATAATCGTCTCCATGCTCCAAATCCATTTTAAAGCCATTTTTAAGGCATTTCGCGCATACATGAAATGAACACATTTTTCTCCAAAACTATAACAGATGCAAGCTTGTCCTGTTTGGTGGAGATGATATTTAATAAAATAAGTAGAAATCCACTAAAAGTTTTGTTTGGTTATCTTGCAATCCCGAGATAATCGTCTCCATGCTCCAAATCCATTTTAAAGCCATTTTTAAGGCATTTCGCGCATACATGAAATGAACACATTTTTCTCCAAAACTATAACAGATGCAAGCTTGTCCTGTTTGGTGGAGATGATATTTAATAAAATAAGTAGAAATCCACTAAAAGTTTTGTTTGGTTATCTTGCAATCCCGAGATAATCGTCTCCATGCTCCAAATCCATTTTAAAGCCATTTTTAAGGCATTTCGCGCATACATGAAATGAACACATTTTTCTCCAAAACTATAACAGATGCAAGCTTGTCCTGTTTGGTGGAGATGATATTTAATAAAATAAGTAGAAATCCACTAAAAGTTTTGTTTGGTTATCTTGCAATCCCGAGATAATCGTCTCCATGCTCCAAATCCATTTTAAAGCCATTTTTAAGGCATTTCGCGCATACATGAAATGAACACATTTTTCTCCAAAACTATAACAGATGCAAGCTTGTCCTGTTTGGTGGAGATGATATTTAATAAAATAAGTAGAAATCCACTAAAAGTTTTGTTTGGTTATCTTGCAATCCCGAGATAATCGTCTCCATGCTCCAAATCCATTTTAAAGCCATTTTTAAGGCATTTCGCGCATACATGAAATGAACACATTTTTCTCCAAAACTATAACAGATGCAAGCTTGTCCTGTTTGGTGGAGATGATATTTAATAAAATAAGTAGAAATCCACTAAAAGTTTTGTTTGGTTATCTTGCAATCCCGAGATAATCGTCTCCATGCTCCAAATCCATTTTAAAGCCATTTTTAAGGCATTTCGCGCATACATGAAATGAACACATTTTTCTCCAAAACTATAACAGATGCAAGCTTGTCCTGTTTGGTGGAGATGATATTTAATAAAATAAGTAGAAATCCACTAAAAGTTTTGTTTGGTTATCTTGCAATCCCGAGATAATCGTCTCCATGCTCCAAATCCATTTTAAAGCCATTTTTAAGGCATTTCGCGCATACATGAAATGAACACATTTTTCTCCAAAACTATAACAGATGCAAGCTTGTCCTGTTTGGTGGAGATGATATTTAATAAAATAAGTAGAAATCCACTAAAAGTTTTGTTTGGTTATCTTGCAATCCCGAGATAATCGTCTCCATGCTCCAAATCCATTTTAAAGCCATTTTTAAGGCATTTCGCGCATACATGAAATGAACACATTTTTCTCCAAAACTATAACAGATGCAAGCTTGTCCTGTTTGGTGGAGATGATATTTAATAAAATAAGTAGAAATCCACTAAAAGTTTTGTTTGGTTATCTTGCAATCCCGAGATAATCGTCTCCATGCTCCAAATCCATTTTAAAGCCATTTTTAAGGCATTTCGCGCATACATGAAATGAACACATTTTTCTCCAAAACTATAACAGATGCAAGCTTGTCCTGTTTGGTGGAGATGATATTTAATAAAATAAGTAGAAATCCACTAAAAGTTTTGTTTGGTTATCTTGCAATCCCGAGATAATCGTCTCCATGCTCCAAATCCATTTTAAAGCCATTTTTAAGGCATTTCGCGCATACATGAAATGAACACATTTTTCTCCAAAACTATAACAGATGCAAGCTTGTCCTGTTTGGTGGAGATGATATTTAATAAAATAAGTAGAAATCCACTAAAAGTTTTGTTTGGTTATCTTGCAATCCCGAGATAATCGTCTCCATGCTCCAAATCCATTTTAAAGCCATTTTTAAGGCATTTCGCGCATACATGAAATGAACACATTTTTCTCCAAAACTATAACAGATGCAAGCTTGTCCTGTTTGGTGGAGATGATATTTAATAAAATAAGTAGAAATCCACTAAAAGTTTTGTTTGGTTATCTTGCAATCCCGAGATAATCGTCTCCATGCTCCAAATCCATTTTAAAGCCATTTTTAAGGCATTTCGCGCATACATGAAATGAACACATTTTTCTCCAAAACTATAACAGATGCAAGCTTGTCCTGTTTGGTGGAGATGATATTTAATAAAATAAGTAGAAATCCACTAAAAGTTTTGTTTGGTTATCTTGCAATCCCGAGATAATCGTCTCCATGCTCCAAATCCATTTTAAAGCCATTTTTAAGGCATTTCGCGCATACATGAAATGAACACATTTTTCTCCAAAACTATAACAGATGCAAGCTTGTCCTGTTTGGTGGAGATGATATTTAATAAAATAAGTAGAAATCCACTAAAAGTTTTGTTTGGTTATCTTGCAATCCCGAGATAATCGTCTCCATGCTCCAAATCCATTTTAAAGCCATTTTTAAGGCATTTCGCGCATACATGAAATGAACACATTTTTCTCCAAAACTATAACAGATGCAAGCTTGTCCTGTTTGGTGGAGATGATATTTAATAAAATAAGTAGAAATCCACTAAAAGTTTTGTTTGGTTATCTTGCAATCCCGAGATAATCGTCTCCATGCTCCAAATCCATTTTAAAGCCATTTTTAAGGCATTTCGCGCATACATGAAATGAACACATTTTTCTCCAAAACTATAACAGATGCAAGCTTGTCCTGTTTGGTGGAGATGATATTTAATAAAATAAGTAGAAATCCACTAAAAGTTTTGTTTGGTTATCTTGCAATCCCGAGATAATCGTCTCCATGCTCCAAATCCATTTTAAAGCCATTTTTAAGGCATTTCGCGCATACATGAAATGAACACATTTTTCTCCAAAACTATAACAGATGCAAGCTTGTCCTGTTTGGTGGAGATGATATTTAATAAAATAAGTAGAAATCCACTAAAAGTTTTGTTTGGTTATCTTGCAATCCCGAGATAATCGTCTCCATGCTCCAAATCCATTTTAAAGCCATTTTTAAGGCATTTCGCGCATACATGAAATGAACACATTTTTCTCCAAAACTATAACAGATGCAAGCTTGTCCTGTTTGGTGGAGATGATATTTAATAAAATAAGTAGAAATCCACTAAAAGTTTTGTTTGGTTATCTTGCAATCCCGAGATAATCGTCTCCATGCTCCAAATCCATTTTAAAGCCATTTTTAAGGCATTTCGCGCATACATGAAATGAACACATTTTTCTCCAAAACTATAACAGATGCAAGCTTGTCCTGTTTGGTGGAGATGATATTTAATAAAATAAGTAGAAATCCACTAAAAGTTTTGTTTGGTTATCTTGCAATCCCGAGATAATCGTCTCCATGCTCCAAATCCATTTTAAAGCCATTTTTAAGGCATTTCGCGCATACATGAAATGAACACATTTTTCTCCAAAACTATAACAGATGCAAGCTTGTCCTGTTTGGTGGAGATGATATTTAATAAAATAAGTAGAAATCCACTAAAAGTTTTGTTTGGTTATCTTGCAATCCCGAGATAATCGTCTCCATGCTCCAAATCCATTTTAAAGCCATTTTTAAGGCATTTCGCGCATACATGAAATGAACACATTTTTCTCCAAAACTATAACAGATGCAAGCTTGTCCTGTTTGGTGGAGATGATATTTAATAAAATAAGTAGAAATCCACTAAAAGTTTTGTTTGGTTATCTTGCAATCCCGAGATAATCGTCTCCATGCTCCAAATCCATTTTAAAGCCATTTTTAAGGCATTTCGCGCATACATGAAATGAACACATTTTTCTCCAAAACTATAACAGATGCAAGCTTGTCCTGTTTGGTGGAGATGATATTTAATAAAATAAGTAGAAATCCACTAAAAGTTTTGTTTGGTTATCTTGCAATCCCGAGATAATCGTCTCCATGCTCCAAATCCATTTTAAAGCCATTTTTAAGGCATTTCGCGCATACATGAAATGAACACATTTTTCTCCAAAACTATAACAGATGCAAGCTTGTCCTGTTTGGTGGAGATGATATTTAATAAAATAAGTAGAAATCCACTAAAAGTTTTGTTTGGTTATCTTGCAATCCCGAGATAATCGTCTCCATGCTCCAAATCCATTTTAAAGCCATTTTTAAGGCATTTCGCGCATACATGAAATGAACACATTTTTCTCCAAAACTATAACAGATGCAAGCTTGTCCTGTTTGGTGGAGATGATATTTAATAAAATAAGTAGAAATCCACTAAAAGTTTTGTTTGGTTATCTTGCAATCCCGAGATAATCGTCTCCATGCTCCAAATCCATTTTAAAGCCATTTTTAAGGCATTTCGCGCATACATGAAATGAACACATTTTTCTCCAAAACTATAACAGATGCAAGCTTGTCCTGTTTGGTGGAGATGATATTTAATAAAATAAGTAGAAATCCACTAAAAGTTTTGTTTGGTTATCTTGCAATCCCGAGATAATCGTCTCCATGCTCCAAATCCATTTTAAAGCCATTTTTAAGGCATTTCGCGCATACATGAAATGAACACATTTTTCTCCAAAACTATAACAGATGCAAGCTTGTCCTGTTTGGTGGAGATGATATTTAATAAAATAAGTAGAAATCCACTAAAAGTTTTGTTTGGTTATCTTGCAATCCCGAGATAATCGTCTCCATGCTCCAAATCCATTTTAAAGCCATTTTTAAGGCATTTCGCGCATACATGAAATGAACACATTTTTCTCCAAAACTATAACAGATGCAAGCTTGTCCTGTTTGGTGGAGATGATATTTAATAAAATAAGTAGAAATCCACTAAAAGTTTTGTTTGGTTATCTTGCAATCCCGAGATAATCGTCTCCATGCTCCAAATCCATTTTAAAGCCATTTTTAAGGCATTTCGCGCATACATGAAATGAACACATTTTTCTCCAAAACTATAACAGATGCAAGCTTGTCCTGTTTGGTGGAGATGATATTTAATAAAATAAGTAGAAATCCACTAAAAGTTTTGTTTGGTTATCTTGCAATCCCGAGATAATCGTCTCCATGCTCCAAATCCATTTTAAAGCCATTTTTAAGGCATTTCGCGCATACATGAAATGAACACATTTTTCTCCAAAACTATAACAGATGCAAGCTTGTCCTGTTTGGTGGAGATGATATTTAATAAAATAAGTAGAAATCCACTAAAAGTTTTGTTTGGTTATCTTGCAATCCCGAGATAATCGTCTCCATGCTCCAAATCCATTTTAAAGCCATTTTTAAGGCATTTCGCGCATACATGAAATGAACACATTTTTCTCCAAAACTATAACAGATGCAAGCTTGTCCTGTTTGGTGGAGATGATATTTAATAAAATAAGTAGAAATCCACTAAAAGTTTTGTTTGGTTATCTTGCAATCCCGAGATAATCGTCTCCATGCTCCAAATCCATTTTAAAGCCATTTTTAAGGCATTTCGCGCATACATGAAATGAACACATTTTTCTCCAAAACTATAACAGATGCAAGCTTGTCCTGTTTGGTGGAGATGATATTTAATAAAATAAGTAGAAATCCACTAAAAGTTTTGTTTGGTTATCTTGCAATCCCGAGATAATCGTCTCCATGCTCCAAATCCATTTTAAAGCCATTTTTAAGGCATTTCGCGCATACATGAAATGAACACATTTTTCTCCAAAACTATAACAGATGCAAGCTTGTCCTGTTTGGTGGAGATGATATTTAATAAAATAAGTAGAAATCCACTAAAAGTTTTGTTTGGTTATCTTGCAATCCCGAGATAATCGTCTCCATGCTCCAAATCCATTTTAAAGCCATTTTTAAGGCATTTCGCGCATACATGAAATGAACACATTTTTCTCCAAAACTATAACAGATGCAAGCTTGTCCTGTTTGGTGGAGATGATATTTAATAAAATAAGTAGAAATCCACTAAAAGTTTTGTTTGGTTATCTTGCAATCCCGAGATAATCGTCTCCATGCTCCAAATCCATTTTAAAGCCATTTTTAAGGCATTTCGCGCATACATGAAATGAACACATTTTTCTCCAAAACTATAACAGATGCAAGCTTGTCCTGTTTGGTGGAGATGATATTTAATAAAATAAGTAGAAATCCACTAAAAGTTTTGTTTGGTTATCTTGCAATCCCGAGATAATCGTCTCCATGCTCCAAATCCATTTTAAAGCCATTTTTAAGGCATTTCGCGCATACATGAAATGAACACATTTTTCTCCAAAACTATAACAGATGCAAGCTTGTCCTGTTTGGTGGAGATGATATTTAATAAAATAAGTAGAAATCCACTAAAAGTTTTGTTTGGTTATCTTGCAATCCCGAGATAATCGTCTCCATGCTCCAAATCCATTTTAAAGCCATTTTTAAGGCATTTCGCGCATACATGAAATGAACACATTTTTCTCCAAAACTATAACAGATGCAAGCTTGTCCTGTTTGGTGGAGATGATATTTAATAAAATAAGTAGAAATCCACTAAAAGTTTTGTTTGGTTATCTTGCAATCCCGAGATAATCGTCTCCATGCTCCAAATCCATTTTAAAGCCATTTTTAAGGCATTTCGCGCATACATGAAATGAACACATTTTTCTCCAAAACTATAACAGATGCAAGCTTGTCCTGTTTGGTGGAGATGATATTTAATAAAATAAGTAGAAATCCACTAAAAGTTTTGTTTGGTTATCTTGCAATCCCGAGATAATCGTCTCCATGCTCCAAATCCATTTTAAAGCCATTTTTAAGGCATTTCGCGCATACATGAAATGAACACATTTTTCTCCAAAACTATAACAGATGCAAGCTTGTCCTGTTTGGTGGAGATGATATTTAATAAAATAAGTAGAAATCCACTAAAAGTTTTGTTTGGTTATCTTGCAATCCCGAGATAATCGTCTCCATGCTCCAAATCCATTTTAAAGCCATTTTTAAGGCATTTCGCGCATACATGAAATGAACACATTTTTCTCCAAAACTATAACAGATGCAAGCTTGTCCTGTTTGGTGGAGATGATATTTAATAAAATAAGTAGAAATCCACTAAAAGTTTTGTTTGGTTATCTTGCAATCCCGAGATAATCGTCTCCATGCTCCAAATCCATTTTAAAGCCATTTTTAAGGCATTTCGCGCATACATGAAATGAACACATTTTTCTCCAAAACTATAACAGATGCAAGCTTGTCCTGTTTGGTGGAGATGATATTTAATAAAATAAGTAGAAATCCACTAAAAGTTTTGTTTGGTTATCTTGCAATCCCGAGATAATCGTCTCCATGCTCCAAATCCATTTTAAAGCCATTTTTAAGGCATTTCGCGCATACATGAAATGAACACATTTTTCTCCAAAACTATAACAGATGCAAGCTTGTCCTGTTTGGTGGAGATGATATTTAATAAAATAAGTAGAAATCCACTAAAAGTTTTGTTTGGTTATCTTGCAATCCCGAGATAATCGTCTCCATGCTCCAAATCCATTTTAAAGCCATTTTTAAGGCATTTCGCGCATACATGAAATGAACACATTTTTCTCCAAAACTATAACAGATGCAAGCTTGTCCTGTTTGGTGGAGATGATATTTAATAAAATAAGTAGAAATCCACTAAAAGTTTTGTTTGGTTATCTTGCAATCCCGAGATAATCGTCTCCATGCTCCAAATCCATTTTAAAGCCATTTTTAAGGCATTTCGCGCATACATGAAATGAACACATTTTTCTCCAAAACTATAACAGATGCAAGCTTGTCCTGTTTGGTGGAGATGATATTTAATAAAATAAGTAGAAATCCACTAAAAGTTTTGTTTGGTTATCTTGCAATCCCGAGATAATCGTCTCCATGCTCCAAATCCATTTTAAAGCCATTTTTAAGGCATTTCGCGCATACATGAAATGAACACATTTTTCTCCAAAACTATAACAGATGCAAGCTTGTCCTGTTTGGTGGAGATGATATTTAATAAAATAAGTAGAAATCCACTAAAAGTTTTGTTTGGTTATCTTGCAATCCCGAGATAATCGTCTCCATGCTCCAAATCCATTTTAAAGCCATTTTTAAGGCATTTCGCGCATACATGAAATGAACACATTTTTCTCCAAAACTATAACAGATGCAAGCTTGTCCTGTTTGGTGGAGATGATATTTAATAAAATAAGTAGAAATCCACTAAAAGTTTTGTTTGGTTATCTTGCAATCCCGAGATAATCGTCTCCATGCTCCAAATCCATTTTAAAGCCATTTTTAAGGCATTTCGCGCATACATGAAATGAACACATTTTTCTCCAAAACTATAACAGATGCAAGCTTGTCCTGTTTGGTGGAGATGATATTTAATAAAATAAGTAGAAATCCACTAAAAGTTTTGTTTGGTTATCTTGCAATCCCGAGATAATCGTCTCCATGCTCCAAATCCATTTTAAAGCCATTTTTAAGGCATTTCGCGCATACATGAAATGAACACATTTTTCTCCAAAACTATAACAGATGCAAGCTTGTCCTGTTTGGTGGAGATGATATTTAATAAAATAAGTAGAAATCCACTAAAAGTTTTGTTTGGTTATCTTGCAATCCCGAGATAATCGTCTCCATGCTCCAAATCCATTTTAAAGCCATTTTTAAGGCATTTCGCGCATACATGAAATGAACACATTTTTCTCCAAAACTATAACAGATGCAAGCTTGTCCTGTTTGGTGGAGATGATATTTAATAAAATAAGTAGAAATCCACTAAAAGTTTTGTTTGGTTATCTTGCAATCCCGAGATAATCGTCTCCATGCTCCAAATCCATTTTAAAGCCATTTTTAAGGCATTTCGCGCATACATGAAATGAACACATTTTTCTCCAAAACTATAACAGATGCAAGCTTGTCCTGTTTGGTGGAGATGATATTTAATAAAATAAGTAGAAATCCACTAAAAGTTTTGTTTGGTTATCTTGCAATCCCGAGATAATCGTCTCCATGCTCCAAATCCATTTTAAAGCCATTTTTAAGGCATTTCGCGCATACATGAAATGAACACATTTTTCTCCAAAACTATAACAGATGCAAGCTTGTCCTGTTTGGTGGAGATGATATTTAATAAAATAAGTAGAAATCCACTAAAAGTTTTGTTTGGTTATCTTGCAATCCCGAGATAATCGTCTCCATGCTCCAAATCCATTTTAAAGCCATTTTTAAGGCATTTCGCGCATACATGAAATGAACACATTTTTCTCCAAAACTATAACAGATGCAAGCTTGTCCTGTTTGGTGGAGATGATATTTAATAAAATAAGTAGAAATCCACTAAAAGTTTTGTTTGGTTATCTTGCAATCCCGAGATAATCGTCTCCATGCTCCAAATCCATTTTAAAGCCATTTTTAAGGCATTTCGCGCATACATGAAATGAACACATTTTTCTCCAAAACTATAACAGATGCAAGCTTGTCCTGTTTGGTGGAGATGATATTTAATAAAATAAGTAGAAATCCACTAAAAGTTTTGTTTGGTTATCTTGCAATCCCGAGATAATCGTCTCCATGCTCCAAATCCATTTTAAAGCCATTTTTAAGGCATTTCGCGCATACATGAAATGAACACATTTTTCTCCAAAACTATAACAGATGCAAGCTTGTCCTGTTTGGTGGAGATGATATTTAATAAAATAAGTAGAAATCCACTAAAAGTTTTGTTTGGTTATCTTGCAATCCCGAGATAATCGTCTCCATGCTCCAAATCCATTTTAAAGCCATTTTTAAGGCATTTCGCGCATACATGAAATGAACACATTTTTCTCCAAAACTATAACAGATGCAAGCTTGTCCTGTTTGGTGGAGATGATATTTAATAAAATAAGTAGAAATCCACTAAAAGTTTTGTTTGGTTATCTTGCAATCCCGAGATAATCGTCTCCATGCTCCAAATCCATTTTAAAGCCATTTTTAAGGCATTTCGCGCATACATGAAATGAACACATTTTTCTCCAAAACTATAACAGATGCAAGCTTGTCCTGTTTGGTGGAGATGATATTTAATAAAATAAGTAGAAATCCACTAAAAGTTTTGTTTGGTTATCTTGCAATCCCGAGATAATCGTCTCCATGCTCCAAATCCATTTTAAAGCCATTTTTAAGGCATTTCGCGCATACATGAAATGAACACATTTTTCTCCAAAACTATAACAGATGCAAGCTTGTCCTGTTTGGTGGAGATGATATTTAATAAAATAAGTAGAAATCCACTAAAAGTTTTGTTTGGTTATCTTGCAATCCCGAGATAATCGTCTCCATGCTCCAAATCCATTTTAAAGCCATTTTTAAGGCATTTCGCGCATACATGAAATGAACACATTTTTCTCCAAAACTATAACAGATGCAAGCTTGTCCTGTTTGGTGGAGATGATATTTAATAAAATAAGTAGAAATCCACTAAAAGTTTTGTTTGGTTATCTTGCAATCCCGAGATAATCGTCTCCATGCTCCAAATCCATTTTAAAGCCATTTTTAAGGCATTTCGCGCATACATGAAATGAACACATTTTTCTCCAAAACTATAACAGATGCAAGCTTGTCCTGTTTGGTGGAGATGATATTTAATAAAATAAGTAGAAATCCACTAAAAGTTTTGTTTGGTTATCTTGCAATCCCGAGATAATCGTCTCCATGCTCCAAATCCATTTTAAAGCCATTTTTAAGGCATTTCGCGCATACATGAAATGAACACATTTTTCTCCAAAACTATAACAGATGCAAGCTTGTCCTGTTTGGTGGAGATGATATTTAATAAAATAAGTAGAAATCCACTAAAAGTTTTGTTTGGTTATCTTGCAATCCCGAGATAATCGTCTCCATGCTCCAAATCCATTTTAAAGCCATTTTTAAGGCATTTCGCGCATACATGAAATGAACACATTTTTCTCCAAAACTATAACAGATGCAAGCTTGTCCTGTTTGGTGGAGATGATATTTAATAAAATAAGTAGAAATCCACTAAAAGTTTTGTTTGGTTATCTTGCAATCCCGAGATAATCGTCTCCATGCTCCAAATCCATTTTAAAGCCATTTTTAAGGCATTTCGCGCATACATGAAATGAACACATTTTTCTCCAAAACTATAACAGATGCAAGCTTGTCCTGTTTGGTGGAGATGATATTTAATAAAATAAGTAGAAATCCACTAAAAGTTTTGTTTGGTTATCTTGCAATCCCGAGATAATCGTCTCCATGCTCCAAATCCATTTTAAAGCCATTTTTAAGGCATTTCGCGCATACATGAAATGAACACATTTTTCTCCAAAACTATAACAGATGCAAGCTTGTCCTGTTTGGTGGAGATGATATTTAATAAAATAAGTAGAAATCCACTAAAAGTTTTGTTTGGTTATCTTGCAATCCCGAGATAATCGTCTCCATGCTCCAAATCCATTTTAAAGCCATTTTTAAGGCATTTCGCGCATACATGAAATGAACACATTTTTCTCCAAAACTATAACAGATGCAAGCTTGTCCTGTTTGGTGGAGATGATATTTAATAAAATAAGTAGAAATCCACTAAAAGTTTTGTTTGGTTATCTTGCAATCCCGAGATAATCGTCTCCATGCTCCAAATCCATTTTAAAGCCATTTTTAAGGCATTTCGCGCATACATGAAATGAACACATTTTTCTCCAAAACTATAACAGATGCAAGCTTGTCCTGTTTGGTGGAGATGATATTTAATAAAATAAGTAGAAATCCACTAAAAGTTTTGTTTGGTTATCTTGCAATCCCGAGATAATCGTCTCCATGCTCCAAATCCATTTTAAAGCCATTTTTAAGGCATTTCGCGCATACATGAAATGAACACATTTTTCTCCAAAACTATAACAGATGCAAGCTTGTCCTGTTTGGTGGAGATGATATTTAATAAAATAAGTAGAAATCCACTAAAAGTTTTGTTTGGTTATCTTGCAATCCCGAGATAATCGTCTCCATGCTCCAAATCCATTTTAAAGCCATTTTTAAGGCATTTCGCGCATACATGAAATGAACACATTTTTCTCCAAAACTATAACAGATGCAAGCTTGTCCTGTTTGGTGGAGATGATATTTAATAAAATAAGTAGAAATCCACTAAAAGTTTTGTTTGGTTATCTTGCAATCCCGAGATAATCGTCTCCATGCTCCAAATCCATTTTAAAGCCATTTTTAAGGCATTTCGCGCATACATGAAATGAACACATTTTTCTCCAAAACTATAACAGATGCAAGCTTGTCCTGTTTGGTGGAGATGATATTTAATAAAATAAGTAGAAATCCACTAAAAGTTTTGTTTGGTTATCTTGCAATCCCGAGATAATCGTCTCCATGCTCCAAATCCATTTTAAAGCCATTTTTAAGGCATTTCGCGCATACATGAAATGAACACATTTTTCTCCAAAACTATAACAGATGCAAGCTTGTCCTGTTTGGTGGAGATGATATTTAATAAAATAAGTAGAAATCCACTAAAAGTTTTGTTTGGTTATCTTGCAATCCCGAGATAATCGTCTCCATGCTCCAAATCCATTTTAAAGCCATTTTTAAGGCATTTCGCGCATACATGAAATGAACACATTTTTCTCCAAAACTATAACAGATGCAAGCTTGTCCTGTTTGGTGGAGATGATATTTAATAAAATAAGTAGAAATCCACTAAAAGTTTTGTTTGGTTATCTTGCAATCCCGAGATAATCGTCTCCATGCTCCAAATCCATTTTAAAGCCATTTTTAAGGCATTTCGCGCATACATGAAATGAACACATTTTTCTCCAAAACTATAACAGATGCAAGCTTGTCCTGTTTGGTGGAGATGATATTTAATAAAATAAGTAGAAATCCACTAAAAGTTTTGTTTGGTTATCTTGCAATCCCGAGATAATCGTCTCCATGCTCCAAATCCATTTTAAAGCCATTTTTAAGGCATTTCGCGCATACATGAAATGAACACATTTTTCTCCAAAACTATAACAGATGCAAGCTTGTCCTGTTTGGTGGAGATGATATTTAATAAAATAAGTAGAAATCCACTAAAAGTTTTGTTTGGTTATCTTGCAATCCCGAGATAATCGTCTCCATGCTCCAAATCCATTTTAAAGCCATTTTTAAGGCATTTCGCGCATACATGAAATGAACACATTTTTCTCCAAAACTATAACAGATGCAAGCTTGTCCTGTTTGGTGGAGATGATATTTAATAAAATAAGTAGAAATCCACTAAAAGTTTTGTTTGGTTATCTTGCAATCCCGAGATAATCGTCTCCATGCTCCAAATCCATTTTAAAGCCATTTTTAAGGCATTTCGCGCATACATGAAATGAACACATTTTTCTCCAAAACTATAACAGATGCAAGCTTGTCCTGTTTGGTGGAGATGATATTTAATAAAATAAGTAGAAATCCACTAAAAGTTTTGTTTGGTTATCTTGCAATCCCGAGATAATCGTCTCCATGCTCCAAGATCCATTTTAAAGCCATTTTTAAGGCATTTCGCGCATACATGAAATGAACACATTTTTCTCCAAAACTATAACAGATGCAAGCTTGTCCTGTTTGGTGGAGATGATATTTAATAAAATAAGTAGAAATCCACTAAAAGTTTTGTTTGGTTATCTTGCAATCCCGAGATAATCGTCTCCATGCTCCAAATCCATTTTAAAGCCATTTTTAAGGCATTTCGCGCATACATGAAATGAACACATTTTTCTCCAAAACTATAACAGATGCAAGCTTGTCCTGTTTGGTGGAGATGATATTTAATAAAATAAGTAGAAATCCACTAAAAGTTTTGTTTGGTTATCTTGCAATCCCGAGATAATCGTCTCCATGCTCCAAATCCATTTTAAAGCCATTTTTAAGGCATTTCGCGCATACATGAAATGAACACATTTTTCTCCAAAACTATAACAGATGCAAGCTTGTCCTGTTTGGTGGAGATGATATTTAATAAAATAAGTAGAAATCCACTAAAAGTTTTGTTTGGTTATCTTGCAATCCCGAGATAATCGTCTCCATGCTCCAAATCCATTTTAAAGCCATTTTTAAGGCATTTCGCGCATACATGAAATGAACACATTTTTCTCCAAAACTATAACAGATGCAAGCTTGTCCTGTTTGGTGGAGATGATATTTAATAAAATAAGTAGAAATCCACTAAAAGTTTTGTTTGGTTATCTTGCAATCCCGAGATAATCGTCTCCATGCTCCAAATCCATTTTAAAGCCATTTTTAAGGCATTTCGCGCATACATGAAATGAACACATTTTTCTCCAAAACTATAACAGATGCAAGCTTGTCCTGTTTGGTGGAGATGATATTTAATAAAATAAGTAGAAATCCACTAAAAGTTTTGTTTGGTTATCTTGCAATCCCGAGATAATCGTCTCCATGCTCCAAATCCATTTTAAAGCCATTTTTAAGGCATTTCGCGCATACATGAAATGAACACATTTTTCTCCAAAACTATAACAGATGCAAGCTTGTCCTGTTTGGTGGAGATGATATTTAATAAAATAAGTAGAAATCCACTAAAAGTTTTGTTTGGTTATCTTGCAATCCCGAGATAATCGTCTCCATGCTCCAAATCCATTTTAAAGCCATTTTTAAGGCATTTCGCGCATACATGAAATGAACACATTTTTCTCCAAAACTATAACAGATGCAAGCTTGTCCTGTTTGGTGGAGATGATATTTAATAAAATAAGTAGAAATCCACTAAAAGTTTTGTTTGGTTATCTTGCAATCCCGAGATAATCGTCTCCATGCTCCAAATCCATTTTAAAGCCATTTTTAAGGCATTTCGCGCATACATGAAATGAACACATTTTTCTCCAAAACTATAACAGATGCAAGCTTGTCCTGTTTGGTGGAGATGATATTTAATAAAATAAGTAGAAATCCACTAAAAGTTTTGTTTGGTTATCTTGCAATCCCGAGATAATCGTCTCCATGCTCCAAATCCATTTTAAAGCCATTTTTAAGGCATTTCGCGCATACATGAAATGAACACATTTTTCTCCAAAACTATAACAGATGCAAGCTTGTCCTGTTTGGTGGAGATGATATTTAATAAAATAAGTAGAAATCCACTAAAAGTTTTGTTTGGTTATCTTGCAATCCCGAGATAATCGTCTCCATGCTCCAAATCCATTTTAAAGCCATTTTTAAGGCATTTCGCGCATACATGAAATGAACACATTTTTCTCCAAAACTATAACAGATGCAAGCTTGTCCTGTTTGGTGGAGATGATATTTAATAAAATAAGTAGAAATCCACTAAAAGTTTTGTTTGGTTATCTTGCAATCCCGAGATAATCGTCTCCATGCTCCAAATCCATTTTAAAGCCATTTTTAAGGCATTTCGCGCATACATGAAATGAACACATTTTTCTCCAAAACTATAACAGATGCAAGCTTGTCCTGTTTGGTGGAGATGATATTTAATAAAATAAGTAGAAATCCACTAAAAGTTTTGTTTGGTTATCTTGCAATCCCGAGATAATCGTCTCCATGCTCCAAATCCATTTTAAAGCCATTTTTAAGGCATTTCGCGCATACATGAAATGAACACATTTTTCTCCAAAACTATAACAGATGCAAGCTTGTCCTGTTTGGTGGAGATGATATTTAATAAAATAAGTAGAAATCCACTAAAAGTTTTGTTTGGTTATCTTGCAATCCCGAGATAATCGTCTCCATGCTCCAAATCCATTTTAAAGCCATTTTTAAGGCATTTCGCGCATACATGAAATGAACACATTTTTCTCCAAAACTATAACAGATGCAAGCTTGTCCTGTTTGGTGGAGATGATATTTAATAAAATAAGTAGAAATCCACTAAAAGTTTTGTTTGGTTATCTTGCAATCCCGAGATAATCGTCTCCATGCTCCAAATCCATTTTAAAGCCATTTTTAAGGCATTTCGCGCATACATGAAATGAACACATTTTTCTCCAAAACTATAACAGATGCAAGCTTGTCCTGTTTGGTGGAGATGATATTTAATAAAATAAGTAGAAATCCACTAAAAGTTTTGTTTGGTTATCTTGCAATCCCGAGATAATCGTCTCCATGCTCCAAATCCATTTTAAAGCCATTTTTAAGGCATTTCGCGCATACATGAAATGAACACATTTTTCTCCAAAACTATAACAGATGCAAGCTTGTCCTGTTTGGTGGAGATGATATTTAATAAAATAAGTAGAAATCCACTAAAAGTTTTGTTTGGTTATCTTGCAATCCCGAGATAATCGTCTCCATGCTCCAAATCCATTTTAAAGCCATTTTTAAGGCATTTCGCGCATACATGAAATGAACACATTTTTCTCCAAAACTATAACAGATGCAAGCTTGTCCTGTTTGGTGGAGATGATATTTAATAAAATAAGTAGAAATCCACTAAAAGTTTTGTTTGGTTATCTTGCAATCCCGAGATAATCGTCTCCATGCTCCAAATCCATTTTAAAGCCATTTTTAAGGCATTTCGCGCATACATGAAATGAACACATTTTTCTCCAAAACTATAACAGATGCAAGCTTGTCCTGTTTGGTGGAGATGATATTTAATAAAATAAGTAGAAATCCACTAAAAGTTTTGTTTGGTTATCTTGCAATCCCGAGATAATCGTCTCCATGCTCCAAATCCATTTTAAAGCCATTTTTAAGGCATTTCGCGCATACATGAAATGAACACATTTTTCTCCAAAACTATAACAGATGCAAGCTTGTCCTGTTTGGTGGAGATGATATTTAATAAAATAAGTAGAAATCCACTAAAAGTTTTGTTTGGTTATCTTGCAATCCCGAGATAATCGTCTCCATGCTCCAAATCCATTTTAAAGCCATTTTTAAGGCATTTCGCGCATACATGAAATGAACACATTTTTCTCCAAAACTATAACAGATGCAAGCTTGTCCTGTTTGGTGGAGATGATATTTAATAAAATAAGTAGAAATCCACTAAAAGTTTTGTTTGGTTATCTTGCAATCCCGAGATAATCGTCTCCATGCTCCAAATCCATTTTAAAGCCATTTTTAAGGCATTTCGCGCATACATGAAATGAACACATTTTTCTCCAAAACTATAACAGATGCAAGCTTGTCCTGTTTGGTGGAGATGATATTTAATAAAATAAGTAGAAATCCACTAAAAGTTTTGTTTGGTTATCTTGCAATCCCGAGATAATCGTCTCCATGCTCCAAATCCATTTTAAAGCCATTTTTAAGGCATTTCGCGCATACATGAAATGAACACATTTTTCTCCAAAACTATAACAGATGCAAGCTTGTCCTGTTTGGTGGAGATGATATTTAATAAAATAAGTAGAAATCCACTAAAAGTTTTGTTTGGTTATCTTGCAATCCCGAGATAATCGTCTCCATGCTCCAAATCCATTTTAAAGCCATTTTTAAGGCATTTCGCGCATACATGAAATGAACACATTTTTCTCCAAAACTATAACAGATGCAAGCTTGTCCTGTTTGGTGGAGATGATATTTAATAAAATAAGTAGAAATCCACTAAAAGTTTTGTTTGGTTATCTTGCAATCCCGAGATAATCGTCTCCATGCTCCAAATCCATTTTAAAGCCATTTTTAAGGCATTTCGCGCATACATGAAATGAACACATTTTTCTCCAAAACTATAACAGATGCAAGCTTGTCCTGTTTGGTGGAGATGATATTTAATAAAATAAGTAGAAATCCACTAAAAGTTTTGTTTGGTTATCTTGCAATCCCGAGATAATCGTCTCCATGCTCCAAATCCATTTTAAAGCCATTTTTAAGGCATTTCGCGCATACATGAAATGAACACATTTTTCTCCAAAACTATAACAGATGCAAGCTTGTCCTGTTTGGTGGAGATGATATTTAATAAAATAAGTAGAAATCCACTAAAAGTTTTGTTTGGTTATCTTGCAATCCCGAGATAATCGTCTCCATGCTCCAAATCCATTTTAAAGCCATTTTTAAGGCATTTCGCGCATACATGAAATGAACACATTTTTCTCCAAAACTATAACAGATGCAAGCTTGTCCTGTTTGGTGGAGATGATATTTACTAAAATAAGTAGAAATCCACTAAAAGTTTTGTTTGGTTATCTTGCAATCCCGAGATAATCGTCTCCATGCTCCAAATCCATTTTAAAGCCATTTTTAAGGCATTTCGCGCATACATGAAATGAACACATTTTTCTCCAAAACTATAACAGATGCAAGCTTGTCCTGTTTGGTGGAGATGATATTTAATAAAATAAGTAGAAATCCACTAAAAGTTTTGTTTGGTTATCTTGCAATCCCGAGATAATCGTCTCCATGCTCCAAATCCATTTTAAAGCCATTTTTAAGGCATTTCGCGCATACATGAAATGAACACATTTTTCTCCAAAACTATAACAGATGCAAGCTTGTCCTGTTTGGTGGAGATGATATTTAATAAAATAAGTAGAAATCCACTAAAAGTTTTGTTTGGTTATCTTGCAATCCCGAGATAATCGTCTCCATGCTCCAAATCCATTTTAAAGCCATTTTTAAGGCATTTCGCGCATACATGAAATGAACACATTTTTCTCCAAAACTATAACAGATGCAAGCTTGTCCTGTTTGGTGGAGATGATATTTAATAAAATAAGTAGAAATCCACTAAAAGTTTTGTTTGGTTATCTTGCAATCCCGAGATAATCGTCTCCATGCTCCAAATCCATTTTAAAGCCATTTTTAAGGCATTTCGCGCATACATGAAATGAACACATTTTTCTCCAAAACTATAACAGATGCAAGCTTGTCCTGTTTGGTGGAGATGATATTTAATAAAATAAGTAGAAATCCACTAAAAGTTTTGTTTGGTTATCTTGCAATCCCGAGATAATCGTCTCCATGCTCCAAATCCATTTTAAAGCCATTTTTAAGGCATTTCGCGCATACATGAAATGAACACATTTTTCTCCAAAACTATAACAGATGCAAGCTTGTCCTGTTTGGTGGAGTTTTGTTTGGTTATCTTGCAATCCCGAGATAATCGTCTCCATGCTCCAAATCCATTTTAAAGCCATTTTTAAGGCATTTCGCGCATACATGAAATGAACACATTTTTCTCCAAAACTATAACAGATGCAAGCTTGTCCTGTTTGGTGGAGATGATATTTAATAAAATAAGTAGAAATCCACTAAAAGTTTTGTTTGGTTATCTTGCAATCCCGAGATAATCGTCTCCATGCTCCAAATCCATTTTAAAGCCATTTTTAAGGCATTTCGCGCATACATGAAATGCACACATTTTTCTCCAAAACTATAACAGATGCAAGCTTGTCCTGTTTGGTGGAGATGATATTTAATAAAATAAGTAGAAATCCACTAAAAGTTTTGTTTGGTTATCTTGCAATCCCGAGATAATCGTCTCCATGCTCCAAATCCATTTTAAAGCCATTTTTAAGGCATTTCGCGCATACATGAAATGAACACATTTTTCTCCAAAACTATAACAGATGCAAGCTTGTCCTGTTTGGTGGAGATGATATTTAATAAAATAAGTAGAAATCCACTAAAAGTTTTGTTTGGTTATCTTGCAATCTCGAGATAATCGTCTCCATGCTCCAAATCCATTTTAAAGCCATTTTTAAGGCATTTCGCGCATACATGAAATGAACACATTTTTCTCCAAAACTATAACAGATGCAAGCTTGTCCTGTTTGGTGGAGATGATATTTAATAAAATAAGTAGAAATCCACTAAAAGTTTTGTTTGGTTATCTTGCAATCCCGAGATAATCGTCTCCATGCTCCAAATCCATTTTAAAGCCATTTTTAAGGCATTTCGCGCATACATGAAATGAACACATTTTTCTCCAAAACTATAACAGATGCAAGCTTGTCCTGTTTGGTGGAGATGATATTTAATAAAATAAGTAGAAATCCACTAAAAGTTTTGTTTGGTTATCTTGCAATCCCGAGATAATCGTCTCCATGCTCCAAATCCATTTTAAAGCCATTTTTAAGGCATTTCGCGCATACATGAAATGAACACATTTTTCTCCAAAACTATAACAGATGCAAGCTTGTCCTGTTTGGTGGAGATGATATTTAATAAAATAAGTAGAAATCCACTAAAAGTTTTGTTTGGTTATCTTGCAATCCCGAGATAATCGTCTCCATGCTCCAAATCCATTTTAAAGCCATTTTTAAGGCATTTCGCGCATACATGAAATGAACACATTTTTCTCCAAAACTATAACAGATGCAAGCTTGTCCTGTTTGGTGGAGATGATATTTAATAAAATAAGTAGAAATCCACTAAAAGTTTTGTTTGGGTATCTTGCAATCCCGAGATAATCGTCTCCATGCTCCAAATCCATTTTAAAGCCATTTTTAAGGCATTTCGCGCATACATGAAATGAACACATTTTTCTCCAAAACTATAACAGATGCAAGCTTGTCCTGTTTGGTGGAGATGATATTTAATAAAATAAGTAGAAATCCACTAAAAGTTTTGTTTGGTTATCTTGCAATCCCGAGATAATCGTCTCCATGCTCCAAATCCATTTTAAAGCCATTTTTAAGGCATTTCGCGCATACATGAAATGAACACATTTTTCTCCAAAACTATAACAGATGCAAGCTTGTCCTGTTTGGTGGAGATGATATTTAATAAAATAAGTAGAAATCCACTAAAAGTTTTGTTTGGTTATCTTGCAATCCCGAGATAATCGTCTCCATGCTCCAAATCCATTTTAAAGCCATTTTTAAGGCATTTCGCGCATACATGAAATGAACACATTTTTCTCCAAAACTATAACAGATGCAAGCTTGTCCTGTTTGGTGGAGATGATATTTAATAAAATAAGTAGAAATCCACTAAAAGTTTTGTTTGGTTATCTTGCAATCCCGAGATAATCGTCTCCATGCTCCAAATCCATTTTAAAGCCATTTTTAAGGCATTTCGCGCATACATGAAATGAACACATTTTTCTCCAAAACTATAACAGATGCAAGCTTGTCCTGTTTGGTGGAGATGATATTTAATAAAATAAGTAGAAATCCACTAAAAGTTTTGTTTGGTTATCTTGCAATCCCGAGATAATCGTCTCCATGCTCCAAATCCATTTTAAAGCCATTTTTAAGGCATTTCGCGCATACATGAAATGAACACATTTTTCTCCAAAACTATAACAGATGCAAGCTTGTCCTGTTTGGTGGAGATGATATTTAATAAAATAAGTAGAAATCCACTAAAAGTTTTGTTTGGTTATCTTGCAATCCCGAGATAATCGTCTCCATGCTCCAAATCCATTTTAAAGCCATTTTTAAGGCATTTCGCGCATACATGAAATGAACACATTTTTCTCCAAAACTATAACAGATGCAAGCTTGTCCTGTTTGGTGGAGATGATATTTAATAAAATAAGTAGAAATCCACTAAAAGTTTTGTTTGGTTATCTTGCAATCCCGAGATAATCGTCTCCATGCTCCAAATCCATTTTAAAGCCATTTTTAAGGCATTTCGCGCATACATGAAATGAACACATTTTTCTCCAAAACTATAACAGATGCAAGCTTGTCCTGTTTGGTGGAGATGATATTTAATAAAATAAGTAGAAATCCACTAAAAGTTTTGTTTGGTTATCTTGCAATCCCGAGATAATCGTCTCCATGCTCCAAATCCATTTTAAAGCCATTTTTAAGGCATTTCGCGCATACATGAAATGAACACATTTTTCTCCAAAACTATAACAGATGCAAGCTTGTCCTGTTTGGTGGAGATGATATTTAATAAAATAAGTAGAAATCCACTAAAAGTTTTGTTTGGTTATCTTGCAATCCCGAGATAATCGTCTCCATGCTCCAAATCCATTTTAAAGCCATTTTTAAGGCATTTCGCGCATACATGAAATGAACACATTTTTCTCCAAAACTATAACAGATGCAAGCTTGTCCTGTTTGGTGGAGATGATATTTAATAAAATAAGTAGAAATCCACTAAAAGTTTTGTTTGGTTATCTTGCAATCCCGAGATAATCGTCTCCATGCTCCAAATCCATTTTAAAGCCATTTTTAAGGCATTTCGCGCATACATGAAATGAACACATTTTTCTCCAAAACTATAACAGATGCAAGCTTGTCCTGTTTGGTGGAGATGATATTTAATAAAATAAGTAGAAATCCACTAAAAGTTTTGTTTGGTTATCTTGCAATCCCGAGATAATCGTCTCCATGCTCCAAATCCATTTTAAAGCCATTTTTAAGGCATTTCGCGCATACATGAAATGAACACATTTTTCTCCAAAACTATAACAGATGCAAGCTTGTCCTGTTTGGTGGAGATGATATTTAATAAAATAAGTAGAAATCCACTAAAAGTTTTGTTTGGTTATCTTGCAATCCCGAGATAATCGTCTCCATGCTCCAAATCCATGGATAGAGACGTGCATGAGGGCCTCAAAACATTAAGTGTCCATTGTCAGGAAGTGGGTCTTTTGTAGTATAGCCCTTTGGCAGGGCAGCCAAAAATTGGGAGGCTCCACGTTGTCCCTGGATAGAGACGTGCATGAGGGCCTCAAAACATTAAGTGTCCATTGTCAGGAAGTGGGTGTATTATAGTATAGCCCTTAGGCAGGGCAGCCAAAAATTGGGAGGCTCCACGTTGTCCCTGGATAGAGACGTGCATGAGGGCCTCAAAACATTAAGTGTCCATTGTCAGGAAGTGGGTCTTTTGTAGTATAGCCCTTTGGCAGGGCAGCCAAAAATTGGGAGGCTCCACGTTGTCCCTGGATAGAGACGTGCATGAGGGCCTCAAAACATTAAGTGTCCATTGTCAGGAAGTGGGTGTATTATAGTATAGCCCTTTGGCAGGGCAGCCAAAAATTGGGAGGCTCCACGTTGTCCCTGCATAGAGACGTGCATGAGGGCCTCAAAACATTGTTCCCATTGCAAAGGAGCGGGTCTCCTGTCGTTGTAATGTCCATTCTGCAAAGAATGGGCGAAAAAATTTACCACTGGGGGTATACCTGAAACAAAGGCCTAACTCTTGTAACGGTCATCATGGTGGCGCATGAGGAGAAGGAGGAGCAGTCCAGCGATTATCCAAAGTCCAGAAGTGTGTACCCATGGGTGACTGGAGGTACATGGCAAATTCCCGTTACAAACTTTAAATTCCGCTCTCATTTGCTGGTGGTGTGGTGAAGTGTGGCCCAATCCAACCCTTGTTCATCTTGATCAGAGTCAGCCTGTCAGCATTTTCAGTTGACAGGCGGGTGCGTTTATCTGTAATGATTCCACCTGCGGCACTAAAAACACGCTCTGACAAAACGCTAGCGGCAGGGCAGGCCAGGACTTCCAAGGCGTAGAGAGCCAATTCATGCCACGTGTCCACCTTGGATACCCAATAATTGTAAGGCACAGAGGAATGTCGGAGTACAGTTGTTCGATCTGCAAGGTACTCCTTGAGCATCTGGGCAAACTTAGGATTTCTTGTGGCACTACCCCGCACCTCAGGGGCTGTGGTACGTGAGGGGCTGAGAAAACTGTCCCACATCTTAAAGACTGTTCCCCTACCTCTGGCGGATTGGACTTGTGCCTCTCTCGGCTGTACGCCTTGGTTGTCCACTGATTCCTGACCTATGCCGCTAGCGTTTTGTGAGGGGAATGCTTTGCCTACTTCCGTGACTATGGCCTTCCGGAACTGCTGCATTTTGGTTGACCTCTCCGCCTCGGGAATAAGAGACATAAAGTTCTCCTTGTAGCGTGGGTCTAACAGTGTTACCAACCAGTAATGATTGTCGGCCAAGATGTTCTTAACGCGAGGGTCACGAGACAGGCAGCTTACCATAAAGTCAGCCATGTGCGCCAGACTCTTAACAGCCAGGACTTCAGTAGCCTGACCAACACGTTGACTGAACATGCTGTCCTCCTCCTCCTCCTCCTCCTCCTCCTCATCTACCCTGTCCTCTGGCCAGCCACGCTGAACCGAGGATATGACTGGTGTGCATGTCATATCCTCAATTTGGCCGGAGATTTGCTCCATGTCTTCATCCTCCTCCTCGTCATAGTCCTCCACTGCACGTTGTGATGAGACGAGGCTGGGCTGTGTGTTATCACCCACACCCACTACTGTTTCTTGCTGCAACTCATCGCGCTCCGCCTGCAATGCATCATGTTTGGTTTTGAGCAGAGACCGTTTTAGAAGGCAGAGTAGCGGTATGGTGACGCTAATAATGGCGTCATCTTATACCTTTATGATGTTATTGTTTATTCTAAAGCAAACAAGATTTTAGGGTGTATAAAAAGGGAGATTAGATCCGGTGATCCCAACGTATTGTTAACCCTCTATAAATCACTTGTAAGGCCACATCTGGAATATGGGGTAAAGTCCTGAGCAGGTTGATAACCATTGGTTTGAGCATGGTAGGGTGTAGTGCGCATCTTCCTGCATCCGCCATAACCTTCCCTTAGGATATACTGTGCCCTTATCAGATTGGTTGTACAAGGTTGCTTCTCTTATTGGATGGATTTCAAGCTGCATGGATAATGTTCATTTAAATGATGTGGATAGAAAGACTGAAGATATCTACATGTAGTCTGAAATCCATCATGAATCAATACTATTTTACACAGTCATAAGCAGCCCATGGGCATTCACCTGCATTCAAACCAATAACAGCTCATAGACCAGACAATCCATCTACCACTGGACCAAAGACAGGAAGTTAAATCCACTGCCTGCGGTAACCAACTTAATCCTATAGGCTACTCACACAACAAACCCAACAGAAAGGAAAAAAACATGGCTTCGATTATCCATCCAATGAAAACGCATAACCATTGTGAGCCATTGGACAATGCAATTGGACACTTGGTGACATGGTGCACGGCCCAATGAATCAAGTCTTTACTTCATATTCACGGTTTAAGCCCTTGGGTTCTAATGTGCCCAGAGTACATATCCAGAAAGATTCTCTTTCTTTGAGCTAAACACAAGTCAACAATACATTGTAAGCAGATTCTATTACCAGTCCCACACCATTTTGTGACGCATAATCACACAGTGATCCAATTAACATTCCAAGTCATCGAACATGTCCAAGCCATACGCAGAGGAGGCAATAGAATTAGGAAGCTCAAAGAAAGGGAATCTTTCTGGATATATACTCTGGGCACATTGGAACCCAAAGGCTTAAACCATGAATATGAAGTACAGACTTGATTCATTGGGCCATGCATGGACATAATGGACATAATTCTAATAGGCAGGACAGGTAATAAGGAGCACAAGTTATATGCTAAAATGTGTTGTGTGACAAGACAGACACAGGAAAGGATATGATAACAGGTGTAGGGACCAACAAGGTGAGACAAGGGGTATCAGGATAGGGTCAAGTAGGTATGAATGTAGTAATGGGGCAGGCATAGAGAATTGTATGTGAATGTGAATTACAATAAATCACTAAGGAAAGGAATATGTGAGTGTGTGCCTAATGTAAACTAATATTGTACTGGCAAAATTATAGATGGAAAGGGAGAAGGGGAGGGGGGGAGAGAGGAGGCTGTAATTGACTACAAGGGTATGAGTTATGAGTGATCATAGGGATAGTGTTACATAAGTGGAAATACCTATGGAGGACCGGATGTGTAAGCGCATACCTTATACAAACCTATAGAGTGCTGATGGGTGAGAGTGTGATGTTAGATATAAGACATCCTATAGTGAATAGTGAGCCGTAATCAAGTGCAACAGGGATATTTCACGTGACTATGGGAACCTGGAAGGTAAAGAAAGGGGAGAAAAAACTGTTAGACAAGGTAATCAGACATAATGTAACCAGTTGATCAGACATGATCACCTGGTTTGAGACCCCCTGCCTTACACTATATAGATATCATGTTCATTCCCCATCTATCTTGCTCAGGAGAGCATCTCCCTCCCCCGGCACCAAGAGCAGCTCATACTGAATTGTTACATTGACTAGTAACACTGCACACAGAAATGCACCTTAATATTCCACTGTTAACCCTTTCCTCCTAGCAGTAACACACAACTCCTCACCTTGATATCATGGTGATTTATGGTCAGAATGACTTCAATGCGATCAGTGATTTCTATTCTAGCTCTGCTCACATAGATTTTATATCCACACTCAACTATAGGCCGTTCTTCATATTTTGGGGGCTTTTAGTCAGATATACTAGTTTGTGCCTGTATAGTATTGGTGTAGATGGGAGTGTAGGGCATGGGTTACATGGCACTGTGGTGGAATACTGATGGGAGGTATTGGTGCTGTGTTTGATGCTTCTACTGGGTATTTTCCTACAAATACTGGAACAGCTCACTGCTTAGAATGATCCTTCCCAGCTCTATAATATATTATATATACCCCACAATGCAGGCTCACACACACATTTGTCTCAAGTGTGTTGTAGGGACACAGATACAGTCTTGGTCATGTGACTAAAGGCTACTTTACACACTGCGATATCGGTCCCGATATCGCTAGTGTGGGTACCCGCCCCCATCTGTTGCGCGACACGGGCAAATCGCTGCCCATGCCGCACAACACCGACCAGACCCGTCACACATACTTACCTGCCCGGCGACGTCGCTGTGTCCGGCGAACCGCCTCCTTTCTAAGGGGGCGGTCCGTGCGGCGTCACAGCGACGTCACTGAGCGACCGCCCAATAGCAGCGGAGGGGCGGAGATGAGTGGCCGGAACATCCCGCCCACCTCCTTCCTTCCTCATAGCGGCTGGGAGGCAGGTAAGGAGAGGTTCCTCGTTTCTGCGGTGTCACACGGAGCGATGTGTGCTACCGCAGGAGCGACGAACTACATCGTTACTGCTGCAGTAACGATAATCGAGAATGGAGACCCATGTCACCGATGAGCGATTTTGCACGTTTTTGCAACGATGCAAAATCGCTCATCGGTATCACACGCAGCAACATCGCTAATGCGGCCGGATGTGCGTCACAAATTCCGTGACCCCAACGACTCCGCATTAGCGATGTCGCAGCGTGTAAAGCCCCCTTTAGTGGGAGTGGTGTACAGGGTCTTAGCAGTAAAGAGTATTCCATATTTCTGCCAGATACCCACAGAGATATTGAAATCTGAAAAAAGAGACTTCTGCTCATTGAAGGTAAGAACTGCTCACATAGCGTTCAACTCCACAGCAAACGAGTGCTCTAGCACTGGCATCTCAGCAGGGATATTCCCCTACTACACATGTGTGTCTAGGTCACTGTGACAGTTTACAGGACATAACTCAGGGCACCTAGACAGAAGGCAGAGGGACTACTTTCTATTTCTGGTGTAGAGCTTAGTACAATATATATATATTTATACTATTACATGGGACACATGTACCTTGTATTACCATTATTCGCTGTATATGAACCCCTTTTCTCCGGGCATTATTTGTCTATAGCATTTTTCACGAACCTGAGGCAACTGAGAACCCTTCAGTGAAGGAATTCCACTAACCCTCACAATACCTACCAGGGGCCTCCCTGCAGTAACTCAGGTAGTTGTACCCATTCTCTTTCCGCATTCTATGTGTTCTTCTTCTTTCTTCTTTTTTTTCTTTTTTCTTCTTTTTATTTCTATCATGTAGTTCAGGGGTTTATAGATATATGTCCTGCATCTCATATTTCCTTTAGTGGTGCTTCTTACCCATTCTCATATCATTTACCCTAGTATTTCATGATCCTGAGGCGACTGAGAACCCTTTAATAAAGGAATCCTTTTTCACCTGAATTGTCAAGTGATACTTACCAGTGACTATCACGTAATGTTACAGGTAGTTCCATTTTCTTCCTCTTCTTTCTCTCCTTTCTTCTTTGTCACACGGTCCATTGTGTTATAGCCCACGTGTCATGATAACACTTGTACCATCTTTTCATTTAGATTCCACCTACAATTATTTACCGATTCCAGTTCTGGAATAGGCTTTCATCATCTACTCACTAGAATTCTCAAGTTCATAAGGTACTGAGACATATACATGTTCACACCATTATAAAGAACAAAGTATAAACATTGAGGTTTTTCTCACACCCATGTTCCTGTGTTCTTTGATATGATATGTGTTCATTTCCTTCACTATATAGGATTGCAAGTTTTCCATTTGTACCTTAATGGCAATGACGCTATACAATTGAACACATATCATCCTGTTATCCATATAGGTGTGTATTTACCTGCTTGACTATTTTTGGTTGTTTGATCCAGAATGTTTCTCCAGATAGGTCATGTGGAAATTTTCTTTCCTCAGTACAAATGTTTTCACTATGGCTTTGGAAAATTTTTTTGTATGTGCATCATGGTCATTTGACCCATTGTACTCTCAAGTAGCAATATATTGTACTGTTATGTTGTACTATGTACTAATTACGTGTTTATATGGTTTTGTAACCCTTTATGATCTTAGATAACTTTATCCTTGATAAAGACCTAAAAACAAGCTCGAAACGTTGGATGAATTATCCTTTTGCACAAATAAAGAATTTTCAGCATTCTAAGAGTTCTTTTCTTACGTTATTGATCACTATAGTGTGCCAGAGCTATTTCTATTGAATTGACTCTTATTTTTTCTGAGCACCTGCTATATACACAGTGAGCCAGACATATTCAATTTTCATTCAGAAGGCAGAGGGAAGCCTTAGCAGCTGAGCCTATATCTTGGCTTGTGAGCATTAGAACAGGCCGGCGATTACAGGGTAACATGAAAAATGTCCAGCTTGCATTATGACTAGAACATGACAATATCCTTTTAAGTACTAACCTATGATGCGTTCCTAAGCAGTTGATGTTATATGTTCTACATTTCATTTTCTGCATACTTTCCAAGTAGTAGAATTTGCTTTGATATAGGCAACTGGATTTTCACAATGAAAAGGCAAAGGATAACGCCCGAAAAAGATGCCATACATTATGTCAGTGCCATCACTGACAAACCTGGATTGACCATGAAATACATCAATCCCCTTAAAGGTGAGTTAAAACAAGTTTTAACTAAATTGCCTTAATATTGTCATGCATTAGAATGACTGTCTTAGGTAATGATAAATATTTTCTACAGGAAGAGGAGTGTTTGCTGAAACTGAAATCGAAAAAGGGAGTTTTGTTGCAGAATATCGAGGTGAGCTCACGTATGCACTTACGATGGTAGACAACTACTCGAGATTTATGGTTGTGGTACAAGTCAAAGATCTAATGGCCCATACTGCAGCGAAGGTCTTCCAAGCACACTTATGCAGACCTCATGGCTACTCAGAGAGAGTCCTCACAGATCAAGGCACTGCCTTTGAAGCGGAAATCTTCAAGGACTTCTGCAGCTTTTACCGATGCAGGAAGATGCGTACTACACCCTACCATGCTCAAACCAATGGTTATCAACCTGCTCAGGACTTTACCCCATATTCCAGATGTGGCCTTACAAGTGATTTATAGAGGGGTAACAATACGTTGGGATCATCGGATCTAATCTCCCTTTTTATACACCCTAAAATCTTGTTTGCGTTAGAATAAACAATAACATCATAAAGGTATAGCAGTACCGTTTCAAAGTTTCGGTGTCCCAAGCAGCATTCCATCAGCCTCTGGAAGGTTCCTGGCAAATTGCACAGCTCGAAGGGCATGCTTTTGAACTCGCAGAGACCCATCGGGGTGGCAAAGGCGGTCTTCTCCCGGTCTGCCTCAGCAACGGACACTTGCCAATAGTGACTAGTGAGATCAAGGGTAGAAAAATAATTTGCAGTTGTCAATGCAGCTAGCTATTCCTCAATACAGGGGAGTGGTGCTGTCCTTCTTCTTTAACAGGACCAACGGAGCTGCCCAGAGGCTACAACTGTCACGGATAACCCCAGCCTCCTTCATGTTGCTCAACATGTCCTTGGTACACTGGTAATGTGCAGGTAGATTTGGCTTATATCTCTCTTTGATGGGTGGGTGTGCACTTGTGGGGATGTAGTGTTTGACCCCTTTTATTTTTCAAAAGTCTAGCGGATGTTTGCTGAAGACTTGCTCGTATTCTTGCACTAGCCTGTAGACCCCCTTCTTGTGATGTGAAGGTGTGGAGTCAGTGCCTACGTGTAATTCCTTACACCACTCCTCTGGCTGACTTGGTGAGCTGTCACTGAATGGGTGGGCTGAAGCAATGGTGGATGCTGCTGTTTGGATAGCATGTGTATCTACTGAGAACAGCTTATCAATGGTGGCAAATCGGAGCAGCTTAATCTTTTGCTCTCCGCAGTTCAACACTCTCATGGGCACTCTTCCCTTCCATATTAATGAATAAAACTATGATGTAAATAGCATATAGATACCCCACAAATGCAGATAAAAGTAGGTTATGGGAAAAGGGGGAAGAGAGAAACAGGAAAATAGTGGAATAAAGTATACCTTCCAGGTGGGAGAGGAAATGGCAGCACAGCCAGTGGAGGTGAAGCAAGGGGAGCCTGCAACTAAAGAGTTGAGAGCGTTATCACATGGTGACTGAGCCTGATTGTAACGGGAGCATAGAGGTGCCGATCCTGTCTTACCTGCGTTGGTGTAGAAGTGGGTGTCCTGTGGTGGAGTCAGCTATGTGCAGTGGTGGCCGTGGGTTCTTTTATGTGCGACCGTAGTAATAGCTGTGCCCACTTCCTGTATGGGAGTGGAATGCAGTGAGGCTAATGGAACGCACGCCTGCGCATTTGTGTTTAACGTCGCGCATGTGCAGAACGGAGAAAAGGCTGCGCTCACTTCCTAATGAAAGGGAGTGAGACGCAGCTGGGAAGGGAAGGGAAAAGATTAGGGTTTGGGGATGATGAAAGGGCTTTCTACGGGCAAGGATGGCAAAGGGTGGCAGTGACGGAAAGTCAGGCAGATGGTCCTGTCCTGTCCTGTCCGTCCGTCTTTTTGTATCATGAATTGGAAAGACTGCAAGGGGGAGGGGAGGTGCTTGTGCCCAAAAGGAGGAGTTATTCAGATTCATTGCAGTGGGCGGCGGCTGCAAAAAGCACCATTCTCCTTGTTTTTGCTCTGCAAAACAGCCTTTTCAAGGGTTTGGCTTGGGTGACAAAATGTCTTCTGTAGGCGTGGGTTTGTCTCCCTCTCCCAAAGATGTGTCCGGTATAGGCCAGGGTGCCACTCAAGGCCGTAACCAATTCGGGTTATAGCTTCTCGGCCTTTTGGCTAAGATCAAGTGTAGTTTCGGAGGACGCTACCTTGGTCGGTACTGGAAGGTGCCTGGGATTGCACGTCTGCCGGCCTTGAGGGAGTGTGTGCGCCTTCTGGTGACACATAGCCCTCTTGTGCCTGGACGGTTCCCAGGCAACGGGAGGCGATCACCTTTGTTATTTTGAAGTCCTACTGATAAACAGAAAAAAAATGAAAATCCAGTTGCCTATATCAAAGCAAATTCTACTACTTGTAAAGTATGCAGAAAATGAAATGTAGAACATATAAGATCAACTGCTTAGGAACGCATCATAGGTTAGTACTTAAAAGGATATTGTCATGTTCTAGTCATAATGCAAGCTGGACATTTTTCATGTTACCCTGTAATCGCCGGCCTGTTCTAATGCTCACAAGCCAAGATATAGGCTCAGCTGCTAAGGCTTCCCTCTGCCTTCTGAATGAAAATTGAATATGTCTGGCTCACTGTGTATATAGCAGGTGCTCAGAAAAAATAAGAGTCAATTCAATAGAAATAGCTCTGGCACACTATAGTGATCAATAACGTAAGAAAAGAACTCTTAGAATGCTGAAAATTCTTTATTTGTGCAAAAGGATAATTCATCCAACGTTTCGAGCTTGTTTTTAGGTCTTTATCAAGGATAAAGTTATCTAAGATCATAAAGGGTTACAAAACCATATAAACACGTAATTAGTACATAGTACAACATAACAGTACAATATATTGCTACTTGAGAGTACAATGGGTCAAATGACCATGATGCACATACAAAAAAATTTTCCAAAGCCATAGTGAAAACATTTGTACTGAGGAAAGAAAATTTCCACATGACCTATCTGGAGAAACATTCTGGATCAAACAACCAAAAATAGTCAAGCAGGTAAATACACACCTATATGGATAACAGGATGATATGTGTTCAATTGTATAGCGTCATTGCCATTAAGGTACAAATGGAAAACTTGCAATCCTATATAGTGAAGGAAATGAACACACATGGGTTTGTTGTGTGAGGGTGTGAGAAAAACCTCAATGTTTATACTTTGTTCTTTATAATGGTGTGAACATGTATATGTCTCAGTACCTTATGAACTTGAGAATTCTAGTGAGTAGATGATGAAAGCCTATTCCAGAACTGGAATCGGTAAATAATTGTAGGTGGAATCTAAATGAAAAGATGGTACAAGTGTTATCATGACACGTGGGCTATAACACAATGGACCGTGTGACAAAGAAGAAAGGAGAGAAAGAAGAGGAAGAAAATGGAACTACCTGTAACATTACGTGATAGTCACTGGTAAGTATCACTTGACAATTCAGGTGAAAAAGGATTCCTTTATTAAAGGGTTCTCAGTCGCCTCAGGATCATGAAATACTAGGGTAAATGATATGAGAATGGGTAAGAAGCACCACTAAAGGAAATATGAGATGCAGGACATATATCTATAAACCCCTGAACTACATGATAGAAATAAAAAGAAGAAAAAAGAAAAAAAAGAAGAAAGAAGAAGAACACATAGAATGCGGAAAGAGAATGGGTACAACTACCTGAGTTACTGCAGGGAGGCCCCTGGTAGGTATTGTGAGGGTTAGTGGAATTCCTTCACTGAAGGGTTCTCAGTTGCCTCAGGTTCGTGAAAAATGCTATAGACAAATAATGCCCGGAGAAAAGGGGTTCATATACAGCGAATAATGGTAATACAAGGTACATGTGTCCCATGTAATAGTATAAATATATATATATTGTACTAAGCTCTACACCAGAAATAGAAAGTAGTCCCTCTGCCTTCTGTCTAGGTGCCCTGAGTTATGTCCTGTAAACTGTCACAGTGACCTAGACACACATGTGTAGTAGGGGAATATCCCTGCTGAGATGCCAGTGCTAGAGCACTCGTTTGCTGTGGAGTTGAACGCTATGTGAGTAGTTCTTACCTTCAATGAGCAGAAGTCTCTTTTTTCAGATTTCAATATCTCTGTGGGTATCTGGCAGAAATATGGAATACTCTTTACTGCTAGGACCCTGTACACCACTCCCACTAAAGGGGGCTTTACACGCTGCGACATCGCTAATGCGGAGTCGTTGGGGTCACGGAATTTGTGACGCACATCCGGCCGCATTAGCGATGTTGCTGCGTGTGATACCGATGAGCGATTTTGCATCGTTGCAAAAACGTGCAAAATCGCTCATCGGTGACATGGGTCTCCATTCTCGATTATCGTTACTGCAGCAGTAACGATGTAGTTCGTCGCTCCTGCGGTAGCACACATCGCTCCGTGTGACACCGCAGAAACGAGGAACCTCTCCTTACCTGCCTCCCAGCCGCTATGAGGAAGGAAGGAGGTGGGCGGGATGTTCCGGCCACTCATCTCCGCCCCTCCGCTGCTATTGGGCCGTCGCTCAGTGACGTCGCTGTGACGCCGCACGGACCGCCCCCTTAGAAAGGAGGCGGTTCGCCGGACACAGCGACGTCGCCGGGCAGGTAAGTATGTGTGACGGGTCTGGTCGGTGTTGTGCGGCATGGGCAACGATTTGCCCGTGTCGCGCAACAGATGGGGGCGGGTACCCACACTAGCGATATCGGGACCGATATCGCAGTGTGTAAAGTAGCCTTTAGTCACATGACCAAGACTGTATCTGTGTCCCTACAACACACTTGAGACAAATGTGTGTGTGAGCCTGCATTGTGGGGTATATATAATATATTATAGAGCTGGGAAGGATCATTCTAAGCAGTGAGCTGTTCCAGTATTTGTAGGAAAATACCCAGTAGAAGCATCAAACACAGCACCAATACCTCCCATCAGTATTCCACCACAGTGCCATGTAACCCATGCCCTACACTCCCATCTACACCAATACTATACAGGCACAAACTAGTATATCTGACTAAAAGCCCCCAAAATATGAAGAACGGCCTATAGTTGAGTGTGGATATAAAATCTATGTGAGCAGAGCTAGAATAGAAATCACTGATCGCATTGAAGTCATTCTGACCATAAATCACCATGATATCAAGGTGAGGAGTTGTGTGTTACTGCTGGGAGGAAAGGGTTAACAGTGGAATATTAAGGTGCATTTCTGTGTGCAGTGTTACTAGTCAATGTAACAATTCAGTATGAGCTGCTCTTGGTGCCGGGGGAGGGAGATGCTCTCCTGAGCAAGATAGATGGGGAATAAACATGATATCTATATAGTGTAAGGCAGGGGGTCTCAAACCAGGTGATCATGTCTGATCAACTGGTTACATTATGTCTGATTACCTTGTCTAACAGTTTTTTCTCCCCTTTCTTTACCTTCCAGGTTCCCATAGTCACGTGAAATATCCCTGTTGCACTTGATTACGGCTCACTATTCACTATAGGATGTCTTATATCTAACATCACACTCTCACCCATCAGCACTCTATAGGTTTGTATAAGGTATGCGCTTACACATCCGGTCCTCCATAGGTATTTCCACTTATGTAACACTATCCCTATGATCACTCATAACTCATACCCTTGTAGTCAATTACAGCCTCCTCTCTCCCCCCTCCCCTTCTCCCTTTCCATCTATAATTTTGCCAGTACAATATTAGTTTACATTAGGCACACACTCACATATTCCTTTCCTTAGTGATTTATTGTAATTCACATTCACATACAATTCTCTATGCCTGCCCCATTACTACATTCATACCTACTTGACCCTATCCTGATACCCCTTGTCTCACCTTGTTGGTCCCTACACCTGTTATCATGTCCTTTCCTGTGTCTGTCTTGTCACACAACACATTTTAGCATATAACTTGTGCTCCTTATTACCTGTCCTGCCTATTAGAATTATGTCCATTATGTCCATGCATGGCCCAATGAATCAAGTCTGTACTTCATATTCATGGTTTAAGCCTTTGGGTTCCAATGTGCCCAGAGTATATATCCAGAAAGATTCCCTTTCTTTGAGCTTCCTAATTCTATTGCCTCCTCTGCGTATGGCTTGGACATGTTCGATGACTTGGAATCTTAATTGGATCACTGTGTGATTATGCGTCACAAAATGGTGTGGGACTGGTAATAGAATCTGCTTACAATGTATTGTTGACTTGTGTTTAGCTCAAAGAAAGAGAATCTTTCTGGATATGTACTCTGGGCATATTAGAACCCAAGGGCTTAAACCGTGAATATGAAGTAAAGACTTGATTCATTGGGCCGTGCACCATGTCACCAAGTGTCCAATTGCATTGTCCAATGGCTCACAATTGTTATGCGTTTTCATTGGATGGATAATCGAAGCCATGTTTTTTTCCTTTCTGTTGGGTTTGTTGTGTGAGTAGCCTATAGGATTAAGTTGGTTACCGCAGGCAGTGGATTTAACTTCCTGTCTTTGGTCCAGTGGTAGATGGATTGTCTGGTCTATGAGCTGTTATTGGTTTGAATGCAGGTGAATGCCCATGGGCTGCTTATGACTGTGTAAAATAGTATTGATTCATGATGGATTTCAGACTACATGTAGATATCTTCAGTCTTTCTATCCACATCATTTAAATGAACATTATCCATGCAGCTTGAAATCCATCCAATAAGAGAAGCAACCTTGTACAACCAATCTGATAAGGGCACAGTATATCCTAAGGGAAGGTTATGGCTATAAAAGGGGACTTCTTGGAGTCACCAGGTTGTTGATGGATGTTGCATGATCTAGTCTAAGCTCTTAGGAGCTGGCTAGGGGATCAGAACCAGGATGCCTTGTGGACTCGGTCTAGGGACTTTGGCTTCAACTAGAGGATCACTTGGCTACATGGCTTCAATCTAGGGGCTCCAATTCCGATTGGAGATCATAACCGCAATCTAGGGATTTCGACTCCGGCTGCCAGGATTATACCATATCATCATACCAGAGACTACTTAAGGAAGAAACCCAGGTTGGACAATTTTGTCACCTGGCTACAGACTTTGCAGACCTCAGCCAGCTTCCTAAATCTGGCGCTATTCTATTGTCGGTGGGTGCCCGACAAATTACACAGCTATGTAAAATTTTGGTTTATGAAACTTCAAATCCAGTGACTGATTATTATGTTTTCTAATGTCCTGATTTAAAAAAAAAAATAAATATTTTTTTTTAACCATCAAATATTGATTTTGTACAATCCATGTGTGAAGTTACATACAAGTGACATGAACAAGAAAAATACTTATTGTAACCAAAAATATTCACAATTTTATATATAAAATACATTTATTTATTGTACAGTCATTCTGCAACTTTATTAGAAATTTATTCTTGCACTTTTTCCTTTTCTCTAGATCCCCCTTTTCTCTTATAGAAGGCCTGTGGATCTTCTCTGTGAAGCATCCGGCAATCATGTTCACGTTTCATTTACTTTGGTATCGTCGTTCCATCTCCTTGATATTCCGATGAAAACCTTCTTGTTCTTCCCACCAGCACCAAGGTTTTCAGACAAGTAGTCCAAATAGGAATGTAAAAAATGTAACTTCAAATTCATTAGACAACCCAAGGCTTTGAAACGTTTCAGCATGTTCTCCACGATGGACTTAAATTTTGATTCTTTGTTGTTACCTAGAAACGTATTTATTGCTTCTTTCAAAGAGTCCCAAGCCCTTTTTTCAACAGTTTTCATTATTGTTTAAAACACGTCATCCTTCATTCATGGGTTTCTGAATATCCGAACCCACAAAAATGCTTTTGTGCTGCCCCTGTGCCAGCAGCCGCCGTTGGTCGGATCCAGACCTTCTAAGAGAGTGGCTCGACCCGGGGGTCTCGCGGACATGTCGAATAAAAGGAGGAATGTAGATGTATGGGCTAGGCCGTATTAAGTTTGTGACGCCACCAACGGTGTGTGGTGAGGTGGGACACCACCGCTGCCGTTATGGGATACCCGGGAGAGATGTAGTGGCAGCTGGATGTTAACCCCTCCGTGTGTAGGGATGATTGCCCCGGGGCCCAGTGTCTTTGTGCAGGGTATGGTGATGGCAAGGGCCGGCGCGCCTGAGCAAGCAGGGGGATGTTTGGTTACTCACAGTAAATGAATCACACGAGTCTTTCGGTAAACCAAAGGTGCTGGTGGCCTGCCGCCCCGGCCGGTTGCATTCAGGTCCCCCACCCAGGCTGGTGGTCGCTGTCCTTTACTCTGCACTTGTTTTTGTGTATGGTGGACTGCCTGGTCTGGAACTCAGGAGTCCGCTCCCGGCTGGATATGGCCTAAGGAGCCGTGCCCGCAGGCGCTGGCCCGTGGGATCTAAGGGCCCTGGCGGTGGCCTTATCCCTATCAGTGGGCTGTTGTCTTCTTTGAGGGACTTTAGGTGGGATAGGACCTATAATCCTGCCCTCAATCATTTAATTAGCTAGGCCGCTGTTTTCGGTCCTGGCTTCAGGGTCCTAGGTGACTAGGGTTTCAGGTCGGCTGTGTGTTTCCTAAGTGAGGAAAGGTGTTGTGCGGGGGCCTATCTGTAACTACCTGGTTTTGCCAGGGCATCACACCTTCCTTCAGACTTGATTCTGACAGTCCCTGAAACTTGGTACACAGGTACTTAAACATCTCTCCTTCTTTCAGTAGCGCTTTCACAAACAGCTTCATCAGTCCAAGCTTACAGTGGAGTGGTGGCAAGAGAACTTTAGGTGGGATCAACTAAGCTTTATGCAACAATGTTCTTGAGTCCCGGTTACAAAGATGTTCTTGTTGGCCAATTTTTTTTGCTCCAGTGAAGAGTCCTAACCTGGCTTTCCAATTCACACAAAAAGCATGTGTTCTGCCTTCTTTTACGTAATGCTGTGAATCTCTAGCATACAGCTAAACCCTAGTTCACATTTCAAATAAACAGACTGTGGAGTTCAATAGCCTTGATTTATTAGCTGGTAACGTGAACTTGATTGCAGTATACATGGAATATACAGTGAATATAGGAATATCCAAGATGCAGTTGAAGACAGAATACGGTATATCCAAGATACTGTTTTATACGGGTAAAAACTATAACAAGAAAATGATTACAGTCAGTACAGTGTTAATACAGAGTTAACATAGCATAACAGTACATGAGATGCAGTTCTTACGAGAATGTAGGTGAAAGGTCACTGCATCTGCAATACATAGAAATCTTATCTAGACAAACAAGACAGGGATGACACTAAAGGTGTAGAAGTACAATGTACAATGCATTTACTACACTCTTCCATCTAGGATTCTATCACTAACACATGTAATTTGCTTTGCTCACCGGATTACACTAGGCAGGGGTGAATGTACAGAGAGGTAAGTCGGCATGTCCTTTCCTGACAAATCCAAAGAGAAAATGGCTGCAGGCTTCTTCTCAGCTCAGGGAGGCATTCCTTACCCAGAATACATTTAGCTTAAAGGGAAACTCAGCAATTCAAAAGAATAACAATGACCTCTAGGGGTTGTAACAGAAATTTTAATGAATGACTATTAGCAGGCTGCCATGAGGCAGAACAGCATGGGTATTTAATATATCCTCCTTGCTGCCCAAGAAGCAATGAGAACATTTTTAGACCACCACATATTGACCATCCATGCTCCTTGTAGTTAAGTTTCTTGAGAATAAAGTCTAAATTCTCACAGCTTTCTTCCAAGTGCATAGCATGTGTGACGCCCTGGACTAGCCAGGTAGTCACAAACACAAAATCACACACACCCCCTCCCCTGGATAGTCTACATCAGTCACACAAAATCCTTGTTGCCTCCTCCAGGGTCTGATGTCCACACCAGGTGGGGCGGAGCCAGGCGGTTGGCCCCACCCACCGAGGAGTTCACAGGCCTGGAGGCGGGAAAAAGCAGTTAGTTTAGTTTTGTAGTGGAAAGTGAGAGGACAGAAACTGTTAGTGTCTGGGTAGGAGCCCAGGCACTGTCAGCAAGGTCGGCAGACGGTGGTGGCCGTCTGCAGGAGGTGGTACAAGTCAGCTGAACCGTAGGATCGGGGACGGGCGGTGACCCGAAGGGAACTGAACCGGTGAGCGGATCTGTACCAAGCACAAAGGCAGGGCCATTGGACCCTGACCAGGCTAGGAGCCGCCGACAATGGTCAAATCCGAGAGTGACCGGAATCCCAGGGGTTCCCTAACACCCAAGACCCGACAGAAGGCAACCGTCCACACCGTGAGGATAAAAAGCCACCGCCATAGGCTAGAGATCCAAGGGCCAGCGCCTGCGGGCAAACGGGCTCCCTCGGTACGTACACCCCAGCCATCCAGCCTCCCCGTACCGCCACCGGGCCCCGGGATCACCAACCCCTACCCACGGAGGGGGAACCAACATCCTAGCTGCTCCCTGCCATCGCTCCCGGGATCCCCGTCACCAGCAGTGGTGGTGCCCATTATCACCACGACCTGTGGGTGACGTCACTAACTATCTCCCCAAACAAACCACCCCCTTTTCACTCGTGGGCGAGGAGCGCTGCTCGAGTCCCCGGATCTGGCCCTCCACTCGAGCCACCGAGCAGCAGCAGCAGCAGAAGTCCCCGAACCCGAGCGTAGCGTGCGTGGCCCCTCTGCCCGCGACACATGCCCTACACACACTGAAGAATACTTACTGCCATTGAGCAGTAGCACAGCTTTCAGACTTTTTGGATGAAACAATGACGTGTCTCCACTCGCTCACATTGTACTTAATGTTACATTTTCCATCAGCACAGGAACATCGCTTGAATACACTAGAGCACCATCTTCAGAAAAGTATGGAGGGAATCTTTTCAGAATTCTAACCTTTTGGAAACCTATTGTCACGCTCTCCGGGTCCCCTGCTCTGCCCCCCGGCTCACCTGCCACGCTCCCCGGCTTCCCTGCTTCGCTCCCCGGCTCCTCTGGCAGACATCCCCCGCTCCACGGTCTCCAGCCTCCACCACCTGCGGTCCCCAGGCGGCCCGGTCCCCACTCCCGGCGCCCGTCGGCAGCCCTGCTCCAGGCCGGCTCCCCTGCTTCCTATACACCGCTCCCTGCCCTGGCTTCTGGCACCCGGGCCTCGCGCATGCGCATTAGGGCGCGCGCGCGGTCATTGACCCTCTCTTAAAGGGCCAGCGTCCACTGACAGGAAATTGAACACACAGGTACAGGGTATAAAGGGGTTTAATGTCCAAGTGGGCGGGGCCTGTTCTTCGTGTTTCCTAAGCTAGGAGTCAGGTCTCCTTGTGTCTCTGTGATATACTTACCTATCTCTCTTCTAGAGCCGCTCCTGCCTCGCCATCCGGTCCTGCCGATTCCCGAACCCCGAACGCTGACTATCTGCCATCCCGTCAGTCCGTACCATCTCTGATCCCTGTGGTGACCCGTCCTCTCGCTCCATCGGTTCCGGACTCTGCCTGACATCTCGGCCTCCGAACCTGAGCTCCGTCACCCGGACTACCATCAGTGACTCCGTGGTCCCAGGGACTTCTCCATTCCACTCTTTTGCACGGACTGTCCTGCTACCCGTAGTGCTCCGGCTACCGGACCCCTTGCCTTCATTAAGGTGTTCGGCCCAGTGGATCCACCTCCTGGGTCTGCCCGTCCACCTGGCCCTAACACCTATAGAATCAGTGTTTGTGAAAAAACTGTACGTGATGATATTTTTTCAATATTTTTACTGAGTCCAATGATCAAAAGTATGAAAAAAATCACATCTTTCAAAAATTTTTACCCTTGGAAACCTGTGTTATTATTACTATGCACGAGCCCTAAATTGTCTGAAAAACAACAAATATGCTGGTTGGATAGACCTTGACCCAACAATTCAACGGCCACAATTAAGGAGAAAAGTGCTAAGAGAGTTAAATTTGCCCCTGAAATAACCCATGATACGGGCCAAGGAGGGACACACCATTTTGATCCGAAAATAGCCCAACACCATGAGAGACGGGCAAATCCGTGAAAAGACAAAGTTCCAAGCTACAACTGACGCAGGATCTACAGCACATACGCCCATTGTAATTGTTCATGATTTCCGGCCACTACGCATTTCAGCCTTCAGGGACCTGGTAATTCGAATGCTATGTCCAGGAGTAGAGATGAGCGAACCGGTCCCGGTTTGGCTCGAGGTCGGTTCGCCGAACGGAGCTCCCGTTCGAGTTCGGCTCGTCGAACGTTCGACGAACCGAACTCGAGCCAATAGGAAACAATGGCAGGCAATCACAAACACAGTAAAACACCTAGAAAACACCCTCAAAGGTGTCCAAAAGGTGACAAACAACTCACAACACAACACAAACACATGGGAAAGTGACAAGGACATATACTCATGCGAAAACAAAACAGCTGGACAAGGAAAAAGAGGAGGACACACAGATATAGGCATGGCACGCCATTCTAAAATCATGTAAAACACCGCAAGGTGACTCCAAGCGGAGTCTCCCTTTTTTCCAAAAATTGGGCCCCACACACACCCACCCATTCAGTGGCAGCAGTTGTGCCCCAGTTGTACACTTCACAGCTACATTTGCATCAAGCACATTCAAAAATACGCTATTCTTAACCGTCCCCAGGATGACACCGGGGTAGGTAGCAAAGTCTTTCCTGATCCCAGCTCTGTTCATCTTGGCTTCAAGCACATTCAAAAATACGCCATTCTTATCCGTCCCCAGGATGACACCGGGGTAGGTAGATAAAGTTTTTGCTGACCATGACTTGTTCATCTTGGCTTCTTTTAAAAACACAGCAAGCAAGGGTTACTCCAAGCGGAGTCTCCCTTTTTTCCAAAAATTGGGCCACACAGACACCCACCCCATCAGTGGCAGCACTTGGGCCCTAGTTGCAAACAGGATGTTTTGATTTGCATCAAGCACATTCAAAAATACGCCATAATTAACCGTCCCCAGGATGACACCGGGGTAGGTAGCAAAGTCTTTCCTGATCCCAGCTCTGTTCATCTTGGCTTCTTTTAAAAACACAGCAAGCAAGGGTTACTCCAAGCGGAGTCTCCCTTTTTTCCAAAAATTGGGCCACACAGACACCCACCCCATCAGTGGCAGCACTTGGGCCCTAGTTGCAAACAGGATGTTTTGATTTGCATCAAGCACATTCAAAAATACGCCATTCTTATCCGTCCCCAGGATGACACCGGGGTAGGTAGATAAAGTCTTTGCTGACCCATGACTTGTTCATCTTGGCTTCTTTTAAAAACACAGCAAGCAAGGGTTACTCCAAGCGGAGTCTCCCTTTTTTCCAAAAATTGGGCCACACAGACACCCACCCCATCAGTGGCAGCACTTGGGCCCTAGTTGCAAACAGGATGTTTTGATTTGCATCAAGCACATTCCAAAATTCGCCATAATTAACCGTCCCCAGGATGACACCGGGGTAGGTAGCAAAGTCTTTCCTGATCCCAGCTCTGTTCATCTTGGCTTCTTTTAAAAACACAGCAAGCAAGGGTTACTCCAAGCGGAGTCTCCCTTTTTTCCAAAAGTTGGGCCACACAGACACCCACCCCATCAGTGGCAGCACTTGGGCCCTAGTTGCAAACAGGATGTTTTGATTTGCATCAAGCACATTCAAAAATACGCCATAATTAACCGTCCCCAGGATGACACCGGGGTAGGTAGCAAAGTCTTTCCTGATCCCAGCTCTGTTCATCTTGGCTTCTTTTAAAAACACAGCAAGCAAGGGTTACTCCAAGCGGAGTCTCCCTTTTTTCCAAAAATTGGGCCACACAGACACCCACCCCATCAGTGGCAGCACTTGGGCCCTAGTTGCAAACAGGATGTTTTGATTTGCATCAAGCACATTCAAAAATACGCCATAATTAACCGTCCCCAGGATGACACCGGGGTAGGTAGCAAAGTCTTTCCTGATCCCAGCTCTGTTCATCTTGGCTTCTTTTAAAAACACAGCAAGCAAGGGTTACTCCAAGCGGAGTCTCCCTTTTTTCCAAAAATTGGGCCCCACACACACCCACCCCTTCAGTGGCAGCAGTTGTGCCCCAGTTGTACACTTCACAGCTACATTTGCATCAAGCACATTCAAAAATACGCTATTCTTAACCGTCCCCAGGATGACACCGGGGTAGGTAGCAAAGTCTTTCCTGATCCCAGCTCTGTTCATCTTGGCTTCTTTTAAAAACACAGCAAGCAAGGGTTACTCCAAGCGGAGTCTCCCTTTTTTCCAAAAATTGGGCCACACAGACACCCACCCCATCAGTGGCAGCACTTGGGCCCTAGTTGCAAACAGGATGTTTTGATTTGCATCAAGCACATTCAAAAATACGCCATAATTAACCGTCCCCAGGATGACACCGGGGTAGGTAGCAAAGTCTTTCCTGATCCCAGCTCTGTTCATCTTGGCTTCTTTTAAAAACACAGCAAGCAAGGGTTACTCCAAGCGGAGTCTCCCTTTTTTCCAAAAATTGGGCCACACAGACACCCACCCCATCAGTGGCAGCACTTGGGCCCTAGTTGCAAACAGGATGTTTTGATTTGCATCAAGCACATTAAAAAATACGCCATAATTAACCGTCCCCAGGATGACACCGGGGTAGGTAGCAAAGTCTTTCCTGATCCCAGCTCTGTTCATCTTGGCTTCTTTTAAAAACACAGCAAGCAAGGGTTACTCCAAGCGGAGTCTCCCTTTTTTCCAAAAATTGGGCCCCACACACACCCACCCCTTCAGTGGCAGCAGTTGTGCCCCAGTTGTACACTTCACAGCTACATTTGCATCAAGCACATTCAAAAATACGCTATTCTTAACCGTCCCCAGGATGACACCGGGGTAGGTAGCAAAGTCTTTCCTGATCCCAGCTCTGTTCATCTTGGCTTCTTTTAAAAACACAGCAAGCAAGGGTTACTCCAAGCGGAGTCTCCCTTTTTTCCAAAAATTGGGCCACACAGACACCCACCCCATCAGTGGCAGCACTTGGGCCCTAGTTGCAAACAGGATGTTTTGATTTGCATCAAGCACATTCAAAAATACGCCATAATTAACCGTCCCCAGGATGACACCGGGGTAGGTAGCAAAGTCTTTCCTGATCCCAGCTCTGTTCATCTTGGCTTCTTTTAAAAACACAGCAAGCAAGGGTTACTCCAAGCGGAGTCTCCCTTTTTTCCAAAAATTGGGCCCCACACACACCCACCCCTTCAGTGGCAGCAGTTGTGCCCCAGTTGTACACTTCACAGCTACATTTGCATCAAGCACATTCAAAAATACGCTATTCTTAACCGTCCCCAGGATGACACCGGGGTAGGTATGTCCAGGAGTAGAGATGAGCGAACCGGTCCCGGTTCGGCTCGAGGTCGGTTCGCCGAACGGAGCTCCCGTTCGAGTTCGGCTCGTCGAACGTTCGACGAACCGAACTCGAGCCAATAGGAAACAATGGCAGGCAATCACAAACACAGTAAAACACCTAGAAAACACCCTCAAAGGTGTCCAAAAGGTGACAAACAACTCACAACACAACACAAACACATGGGAAAGTGACAAGGACATATACTCATGCGAAAACAAAACAGCTGGACAAGGAAAAAGAGGAGGACACACAGATATAGGCATGGCACGCCATTCTAAAATCATGTAAAACACCGCAAGGTGACTCCAAGAGGAGTCTCCCTTTTTTCCAAAAATTGGGCCCCACACACACCCACCCCTTCAGTGGCAGCAGTTGTGCCCCAGTTGTACACTTCACAGCTACATTTGCATCAAGCACATTCAAAAATACGCTATTCTTAACCGTCCCCAGGATGACACCGGGGTAGGTAGCAAAGTCTTTCCTGATCCCAGCTCTGTTCATCTTGGCTTATTTTAAAAACACAGCAAGCAAGGGTTACTCCAAGCGGAGTCTCCCTTTTTTCCAAAAATTGGGCCACACAGACACCCACCCCATCAGTGGCAGCACTTGGGCCCTAGTTGCAAACAGGATGTTTTGATTTGCATCAAGCAAAATCAAAAATACGCCATAATTAACCGTCCCCAGGATGACACCGGGGTAGGTAGCAAAGTCTTTCCTGATCCCAGCTCTGTTCATCTTGGCTTCTTTTAAAAACACAGCAAGCAAGGGTTACTCCAAGCGGAGTCTCCCTTTTTTCCAAAAATTGGGCCACACAGACACCCACCCCATCAGTACTTTACCCTCCACACCAGTCCCAAGCTGGAAGCACTGCAGCACTGCCTCGGCGAAGCGGCAACAGGCTGTGCTGCAGCTAATCTGCATAGGTGACAAACCCCACAATGCAGAAGAGGTGTGGACAGCTCTAAAACAGCATGCAGATCACTGGCTCACACCTCTGAACCTAAAGCCAGGAAAGGTTGTGTGTGACAATGGCCGGAACCTGGTGGCGGCTTTGAGGCGAGGCCAGCTGACACATGTTCCATGCGTGGCCCATGTGCTCAACCTCGTGGTTCAGCGGTTTCTAAACTCATACCCAGAGCTGTCTGATCTGCTGGTAAAAGTTCGCCGCCTGTCTGCACATTTTCGAAAGTCACCTACTGCTTCAGCCGGCCTTGCCGGCTTTCAGCGTCATTTGCATCTTCCGGCTCACAGACTGGTGTGTGATGTCCCCACGCATTGCTGATATGTGCCCGTTCAAGTGTCTCGGGAATTTTCAACAGATCCGTCCGAAGGTGGATGGCCCCTTATTATGTCACGAGGATGGGTCCTTTTTATCGAGATACCAATTTGTGAGTGTTTTTAGGGCATGTTTGAAGTCGTTGGGGTTAGATCCGAAGTCTTTCGGATTGGGGCAGCGAAGGAGGCCTCTATATGCGGCCTACCGGAGGAGACAGTTAAGCAGATTGGTAGGTGGAAGTCGCAGCGCTTTAAGTCGTATGTACGTCCCCAGGTGGTTGTTGGCAATTGAGGGGAAAAGGGGGGGGTATTAGGGTAGCAAAGGGGGGGTGAGAGTGTGTGTTTTTTGTCAATTTGGTTTGGTGAGGCAATAAAATGGTGTCGTCTGTACATTTTGTATTGCAGAAGCACCCCCCCTTCCTTCCCTGGTCTGGATCCTTGGCCACTCTTATGTGTATTGGGGAGCCCGACGAGCGGACGCGAGATGGAACGGGAGACAGCTAGGTTTTGAGAAGGACCTGGCTCTCGTGCGATGGCTCGGTGTTCGGGGGTTAGGGTGGAACAGGGTGTTGCAGGAGGTGCATAGATACGCCCGGTTGGACAGACCTCCTGACATCTTAGTGTTGCATGCCGGGGGGAATGATTTGGGTGGGCGTCCTTTTCGAATCTTGATAACGGACATCAAACATGATTTGTTACGGTTATGGGTGTCGTTTCCAGGTCTAACGATAGTCTGGTCGGAGATAGTAGCGAGAAAGAGTTGGCAGAAAGCGCGGTCAGTTGACAGGTTGAACAAGGCGCGGGCGAAGGTTAATAGGGCGATCTCGAAGTTTGTTAGTCGGAACGGGGGTATAGCAATACGGCATGTTGAGTTGGAAAGGACGGAAGAGGAATTTTGGTTGGCTGACGGGGTACACCTTAATGCGGTGGGAACTGACTTATGGGCTCTTGGCTTGCAGGGAGGTATTGAGAGGGCCCTTTGCTTGCGGGGGGTCTCAGGCACTTGAAGGGTTTCAAGGTGCCTTCGTTGTGGTGTTGTTTATTGGTGGGTCCTTGAAGTTGGTTTAAAATTGGTTCGGGGATTCATCCGGGTATGGATCCCCTCATTGGCAGAATTGATGGTCCCCTAGTGATTTTGGGGGGGAACCCCGACGGGGTATGTCGGGGCCCCTGGGGGTGTGGTTGGGGTTGACGGAGGATTAACCCTAACCATTTGGTGCTACTGAGTCAGTGTGGGTAACGGCTGGGAGCAAGTTGAGGTTTTTTATTGCTCGGTTATGGGAATCACCAGGGTTTTGGTAGCTTCAAGGACCTTACCACATTGCAAATTTTATTGGTTATGTATTCTTGTTAATAAAATGGCTGCTATGGCCAAAATTATCCAAAGATAAATTTGTGTCTGTGTAATTACTTTTAAATAAGAAATGGGAATGGAGGTGTGGGGTATGAAAGGAAGACCGGAGTCAACAATTCCAGGGTCAAGCATGTTTATTTGCGTAAGCTTCGTTCCAGGGTAGAAAGGGTAAGAGTGCCTTTCAGAATTCGAAGTGGTCGGACTGTACGGACCACCAAGAACTGCAGGAGAGCTTGAACATCTTCCCATGGATGTGCGACATCCTCCCTCATCAGTTACGTAGGTAAGCAGGTTCTCAGCATTGCAGCCCATTTGTTGTCTTAAGTTAGTTAAGCGGGGTTAACTAACCTGTCAGTTCAGCCTCAGGTCTAAAGCAGAGGCCTGGACTCCACTCCTTACTCCTCACTCCACAACTCTCCTTAAAAACAACTGACTCCTTTTTCCTGCCCCGGGGTCTCCAGACCCTTAGGTGGGCGTTTCCTTCCGTCTGGTCCTGCCCACTGGTGTGCCTGTCTTTCCCTGGGGGAGGTGACTAGGGTTTTCTGGTTGGCTTTGTGTGACTTAGGTGAGGGAAGTTGTTATGCGGGGGCCTATGTGTGACTACCTGCAGTGTCAGGGCGTCACATATGTATGTGTGTATGTCTGCTAAAGGAATCCGCACCGTCATATTTACAAACACAAAATTTTGACTCTATGCACAGAAGAGAGTCATGCTATTTACATGATTTGTGTTTTTTTACCTTTTAAAACTATCATTAAATGTTAAGTTTTAGTTAGGGATTTATGCTTCTGTCTGTCTCTCTCCCAGTCTCTGTCATCTGTCTGTCTCTGTGTGTCTCTATCTCTATCCATGTCTCTCTGTCTCTCTATCTCTGTCTGTCTCTCTGTGTCTGTCTGTCTTTCTCTCTTTGTGGCTGTCTGTTTCTATGTCTGTCTGTCTCTTTTCCAGGTCTGTCTCTTTTCCAGGTCTGTCTCTTTCCCTGTCTGTCTGTCTCTTCCCCTGTCTGTCTCTTCCCCTGTCTGTCTCTTCCCCTGTCTGTCTCTGTATTTCTTTGTCTGTCTCTGTCTGTCTCTTCCCCTGTCTGTCTCTTTCCCTGTCTCTCTCTGCCTGTCTCTCTTTGTCTCTCTCTGTCTGACTCATTCCCCGTTTGTCTCTTTCCCTGTCTATCTCTGTATTTCTTTGTCTGTCTCTATCTGTCTGTCTCTCTCTGTCTGTCTCTTCCCCTGTCTGTCTGTTTCCCTGTCGGTCTGCCTTTTCTCCTGCCTGTCTCTGTATGTTTGTCTTTGTCTGTTTCCCTATCTGCCTCTGTCTCTTTCTCTGTCTCTGTCTGTCTGCCTTTTTTCCCTGTCTATCTCTGTCTGTCTCTTTCCCTGTCTGCCTCTGTCTGTTTGTCTCTGTCTCTTTCCCTGTCTGTCTATGCCTATCTGTCTCTGTCTGTTTGTCTCTCAGTCTGTGTCTGTCTCTCTCTATCTGTCTCCCCACTGACATCATATTATCTCACACATAAGCTTCTTATACTATGAATGTCCTTTGTTCCTATAGCAACCAATCACAGCTGCTATTAATAACTTGCAGCTCCCACCTCCATTCAGTTTAATGGAGGCAGGTTTTTTGGAGAGTAACTGTAAAGGTTAAATATTCCTGTTAAAACATAGTCTACAACGTTCCCTGAGTCACATGAGGTGTCTGCAAAATTTTGTGTTTGTAAATATGACGGTGCGGATTCCTTTAGCAGACATACACACATACATATGTGACGCCCTGACACTGCAGATAGTCACACATAGGCCCCCGCATAACAACTTCCCTCACCTAAGTCACACAAAGCCAACCAGAAAACCCTAGTCACCTCCCCTAGGGAAAGACAGGCACACCAGTGGGCAGGACCAGACGGAAGGAAACGCCCACCTAGGGGTCTGGAGACCCCGGGGCAGGAAAAAGGAGTCAGTTGTTTTTAAGGAGAGTTGTGGAGTGAGGAGTAAGGAGTGGAGTCCAGGCCTCTGCTTTAGACCTGAGGCTGAACTGACAGGTTAGTTAACCCCGCTTAACTAACTTAAGACAACAAATGGGCTGCAATGCTGAGAACCTGCTTACCTACGTAACTGATGAGGGAGGATGTCGCAAATCCATGGGAAGATGTTCAAGCTCTCCTGCAGTTCTTGGTGGTCCGTACAGTCTGACCACTTCGAATTCTGAAAGGCACTCTTACCCTTTCTACCCTGGAACGAAGCTTACGCAAATAAACATGCTTGACCCTGGAATTGTTGACTCCGGTCTTCCTTTCATACCCCACACCTCCATTCCCATTTCTTATTTAAAAGTAATTACACAGACACAAATTTATCTTTGGATAATTTTGGCCATAGCAGCCATTTTATTAACAAGAATACATAACCAATTAAATTTGCAATGTGGTAAGGTCCTTGAAGCTACCAAAACCCTGGTGATTCCCATAACCGAGCAATAAAAAACCTCAACTTGCTCCCAGCCGTTACCCACACTGGCTCAGGAGCACCAAATTATAAGGGTTAATCCTCCGTCAACCCCAACCACACCCCCAGGGGCCCCGACATACCCCGTCGGGGTTCCCCCCCAAAATCACCAGGGGACCATCAATTCTGCCAATGAGGGGATCCATACCCGGATGAATCCCCGAACCAATTTTAAACCAACTTCAAGGACCCACCAATAAACAACACCACAACGAAGGCACCTTGAAACCCTTCAAGTGCCTGAGACCCCCCGCAAGCAAAGGGCCCTCTCAATACCTCCCTGCAAGCCAAGAGCCCATAAGTCAGTTCCCACCGCATTAAGGTGTACCCCGTCAGCCAACCAAAATTCCTCTTCCGTCCTTTCCAACTCAACATGCCGTATTGCTATACCCCCGTTCCGACTAACAAACTTCGAGATCGCCCTATTAACCTTCGCCCGCGCCTTGTTCAACCTGTCAACTGACCGCGCTTTCTGCCAACTCTTTCTCGCTACTATCTCTGACCAGACTATCGTTAGACCTGGAAACGACGCCCATAACCGTAACAAATCATGTTTGATGTCCTTTATCAAGATTCGAAAAGGACGCCCACCCAAATCATTCCCCCCGGCATGCAACACTAAGATGTCAGGAGGTCTGTCCAACCGGGCGTATCTATGCACCTCCTGCACCCTAACCCCCGAACACCGAGCCATCGCACGAGAGCCAGGTCCTTCTCAAAACCTAGCTGTCTCCAGTTCCATCTCGCGTCCGCTCGTCGGGCTCCCCAATACACATAAGAGTGGCCAAGGATCCAGACCAGGGAAGGAAGGGGGGGTGCTTCTGCAATACAAAATGTACAGACGACACCATTTTATTGCCTCACCAAACCAAATTGACAAAAAACACACACTCTCACCCCCCCCATTGCTACCCTAATACCCTAATACCCCCCCCTTTTCCCCTCAATTGCCAACAACCACCTGGGGACGTACATACGACTTAAAGCGCTGCGACTTCCACCTACCAATCTGCTTAACTGTCTCCTCCGGTAGGCCGCATATAGAGGCCTCCGTCGCTGCCCCAATCCGAAAGACTTCGGATCTAACCCCAACGACTTCAAACATGCCCTAAAAACACTCACAAATTGGTATCTCGATAAAAAGATATATGTAATAAGGGGCCATCCACCTTCGGACGGATCTGTTGAAAATTCCCGAGACACTTGAACGGGCACATATCAGATGCCATAACCATCCCCAAACGGACTAGTCTACCCACACCTCTCTGATCAGTTTTCGATTTCCTAATCCAAAATTCAACTCCGTTTTCCACTGACATAATGTCACCCCAATCCAAGCCCCCGGGGAACGCCTTACTGGGCGATACCAACTCCCCAACCCGCAGGGCTCCAAAAAACGCCAAAGAAAAGGCTAACTTAAACAAACTCACCTCAAACGGAGATAGACAAACCCCCCACAACGCCCTACCCAGCCGGGTAGGGACCCAGCCCAGCCCAGCTGGGACCCAGTTTGAGCGAGGAACGGAACAAGTCCTTCCCACACCAAGGTTTGCAGGCCCTACCTCAGTCAGGGTTTCACCCACACTCTACAGCTCCGGAATGTCATGCTCTTCAGCCTCCTCCTCCTCCTGCGCATCCTCATCCACTTTACCCTCCACACCAGTCCCAAGCTGGAAGCACTGCAGCACTGCCTCGGCGAAGCGGCAACAGGCTGTGCTGCAGCTAATCTGCATAGGTGACAAACCCCACAATGCAGAAGAGGTGTGGACAGCTCTAAAACAGCATGCAGATCACTGGCTCACACCTCTGAACCTAAAGCCAGGAAAGGTTGTGTGTGACAATGGCCGGAACCTGGTGGCGGCTTTGAGGCGAGGCCAGCTGACACATGTTCCATGCGTGGCCCATGTGCTCAACCTCGTGGTTCAGCGGTTTCTAAACTCATACCCAGAGCTGTCTGATCTGCTGGTAAAAGTTCGCCGCCTGTCTGCACATTTTCGAAAGTCACCTACTGCTTCAGCCGGCCTTGCCGGCTTTCAGCGTCATTTGCATCTTCCGGCTCACAGACTGGTGTGTGATGTCCCCACGCATTGGAATTCAACTCTGCACATGTTGATCAGGATATGTGAGCAGAAGAGGGCAGTTGTTGAGTACCTGCATCACCTAAGCCATCGGGAAATAGGTCAAACTCCACACATAACACCTGAGGAGTGGAGATGGATGTCCGACCTATGTACCATCCTCCAAAACTTTGAGGACTCCACCAAGATGGTGAGCGGCGATGACGCCATTATTAGCGTCACCATACCGCTTCTCTGCCTTCTAAAACGGTCTCTGCTCAAAACCAAACATGATGCATTGCAGGCGGAACACGATGAGTTGGAGCAAGAAACAGTAGTGGGTGTGGGTGATAACACACAGCCCAGCCTCGTCTCATCACAACGTGCAGTGGAGGACTATGACGAGGAGGAAGATGAAGACATGGAGCAACTCTCCGACCAAATTGAGGATATGACATGCATACCAGTCATATGCTCAGTTCAGCGTGGCTGGCCAGAGGACAGGGTAGATGAGGAGGAGGAGGAGGAGAAGGAGGAGGACAGCATGTTCAGTCATCGTGTTGGTCTGGATATTGAAGTGATGGCTGTTAAGAGTCTGGCGCACATGGATGACTTTATGGTAAGCTGCCTGTCTCGTGACCCTCGCGTTAAGAACATCTTGGCCGACAATCATTACTGGTTGGTAACACTGTTAGACCCACGCTACAAGGAGAACTTTATGTCTCTTATTCCCGAGGCGGAGAGGTCAGCCAAAATGCAGCAGTTCTGGAAGGCCATAGTCACGGAAGTAGGCAAAGCATTCCCTTCACAAAACGCTAGCGTCATAATTGTAACACTATTAGTTAAAAGAAAGGGATAAACTGTAAAAAAAACAAAATAAGGCATAACTTTTTTTTAACATCAATTTTTTTTTTTTAGATTTAACCAAAGAATGTGCACATTTGTTATAATAAACAAGTGAAAAATGTTGAAAATCAGTCATCCAAAGGTGTGTGAAAAAAAAATATATATATGGTACCAATAAAAATGTCACTTTGTCCTGCAAAGAATGCAGCCCCCCACATTATTTTTTTCCTCTGTGCGGCCCATACACCCAGCCGAGTTTGAGACCCCCTGCCTTACACTATATAGATATCATGTTCATTCCCCATCTATCTTGCTCAGGAGAGCATCTCCCTCCCCCGGCACCAAGAGCAGCTCATACTGAATTGTTACAATGACTACATTGACACCCCCATACTTTGCACTGACGAGGGGCAAGCACCCCGAAACACCGTGTCTGCAAATTGGGATTCTGATCTGGCTTATATATCCTGAGTCATATTGCAATGGATTGTTGAAAATCCACTTGTGACTTTTAGGATCGCTACTTCCAATAGGTGGCGCTGTGCTAGAGTTTGTCTCCTTTACTGGAGAGACAATTTGTACATTGACTAGTAACACTGCACACAGAAATGCACCTTAATATTCCACTGTTAACCCTTTCCTCCCAGCAGTAACACACAACTCCTCACCTTGATATCATGGTGATTTATGGTCAGAATGACTTCAATGCGATCAGTGATTTCTATTCTAGCTCTGCTCACATAGATTTTATATCCACACTCAACTATAGGCCGTTCTTCATATTTTGGGGGTTTTTAGTCAGATATACTAGTTTGTGCCTGTATAGTATTGGTGTAGATGGGAGTGTAGGGCATGGGTTACATGGCACTGTGGTGGGATACTGATGGGAGGTATTGGTGCTGTGTTTGAGGCTTCTACTGGGTATTTTCCTACAAATACTGGAACAGCTCACTGCTTAGAATGATCCTTCCCAGCTCTATAATATATTATATATACCCCACAATGCAGGCTCACACACACATTTGTCTCAAGTGTGTTGTAGGGACACAGATACAGTCTTGGTCATGTGACTAAAGGCTACTTTACACACTGCGATATCGGTCCTGATATCGCTAGTGTGGGTACCCGCCCCCATCTGTTGCGCGACACGGGCAAATTGCTGCCCATGCTGCACAACACCGAACAGAACCAGTCACACATACTTACCTGCCCGGCGACGTCGCTGTGACCGGCGAACCGCCTCCTTTCTAAGGGGGCGGTTCGTGCGGCGTCACAGCAACGTCACTGAGCGACCGCCCAATAGCAGTGGAGGGGCGGAGATGAGTGGCCGGAACATCCCGCCCACCTCCTTCCTTCCTCATAGCGGCTTTGAGGCAGGTAAGGAGAGGTTCCTCGTTTCTGCGGTGTCACACGGAGCAATGTGTGCTGCCGCAGGAGCGACGAACTACATCGTTACTGCTGCAGTAACGATAATCGAGAATGGAGACCCATGTCACCGATGAGCGATTTTGCACGTTTTTGCAACGATGCAAAATCGCTCATCGGTGTCACACGCAGCAACATCGCTAATGCGGCCGGATGTGCGTCACAAATTCCGTGACCCCAACGACTCCGCATTAGCGATGTCGCAGCGTGTAAAGCCCCCTTTAGTGGGAGTGGTGTACAGGGTCTTAGCAGTAAAGAGTATTCCATATTTCTGCCAGATACCCACAGAGATATTGAAATCTGAAAAAAGAGACTTCTGCTCATTGAAGGTAAGAACTGCTCACATAGCGTTCAACTCCACAGCAAACGTGTGCTCTAGCACTGGCATCTCAGCAGGGATATTCCCCTACTACACATGTGTGTCTGGGTCGCTGTGACAGTTTACAGGACATAACTCAGGGCACCTAGACAGAAGGCAGAGGGACTACTTTCTATTTCTGGTGTAGAGCTTAGTACAATATATATATATATACTATTACATGTGACACATGTACCTTGTATTACCATTATTCGCTGTATATGAACCCCTTTTCTCCGGGCATTATTTGTCTATAGCATTTTTCACGAACCTGAGGCAACTGAGAACCCTTCAGTGAAGGAATTCCACTAACCCTCACAATACCAACCAGGGGCCTCCCTGCAGTAACTCAGGTAGTTGTACCCATTCTCTTTCCGCATTCTATGTGTTCTTCTTCTTTCTTCTTTTTTTTCTTTTTTCTTCTTTTTATTTCTATCATGTAGTTCAGGGGTTTATAGATATATGTCCTGCATCTCATATTTCCTTTAGTGGTGCTTCTTACCCATTCTCATATCATTTACCCTAGTATTTCATGATCCTGAGGCGACTGAGAACCCTTTAATAAAGGAATCCTTTTTCACTTGAATTGTCAAGTGATACTTACCAGTGACTATCACGTAATGTTACAGGTAGTTGCATTTTCTTCCTCTTCTTTCTCTCCTTTCTTCTTTGTCACACGGTCCATTGTGTTATAGCCCACGTGTCATGATAACACTTGTACCATCTTTTCATTTAGATTCCACCTACAATTATTTACCGATTCCAGTTCTGAAATAGGCTTTCATCATCTACTCACTAGAATTCTCAAGTGCATAAGGTACTGAGACATATACATGTTCACACCATTATAAAGAACAAAGTATAAACATTGAGGTTTTTCTCACACCCATGTTCCTGTGTTCTTTGATATGATATGTGTTCATTTCCTTCACTATATAGGATTGCAAGTTTTCCATTTGTACCTTAATGGCAATGACGCTATACAATTGAACACATATCATCCTGTTATCCATATAGGTGTGTATTTACCTGCTTGACTATTTTTGGTTGTTTGATCCAGAATGTTTCTCCAGATAGGTCATGTGGAAATTTTCTTTCCTCAGTACAAATGTTTTCACTATGGCTTTGGAAAAATTTTTTGTATGTGCATCATGGTTATTTGACCCATTGTACTCTCAAGTAGCAATATATTGTACTGTTATGTTGTACTATGTACTAATTACGTGTTTATATGGTTTTGTAACCCTTTATGATCTTAGATAACTTTATCCTTGATAAAGACCTAAAAACAAGGTCGAAACGTTGGATGAATTATCCTTTTGCACAAATAAAGAATTTTCAGCATTCCAAGAGTTCTTTTCTTACGTTATTGATCACTATAGTGTGCCAGAGCTATTTCTATTGAATTGACTCTTATTTTTTCTGAGCACCTGCTATATACACAGTGAGCCAGACATATTCAAGTTTCATTCAGAAGGCAGAGGGAAGCCTTAGCAGCTGAGCCTATATCTTGGCTTGTGAGCATTAGAACAGGCCGGCGATTACAGGGTAACATGAAAAATGTCCAGCTTGCATTATGACTAGAACATGACAATATCCTTTTAAGTACTAACCTATGATGCGTTCCTAAGCAGTTGATGTTATATGTTCTACATTTCATTTTCTGCATACTTTACAAGTAGTAGAATTTGCTTTGATATAGGCAACTGGATTTTCACAATGAAAAGGCAAAGGATAACGCCCGAAAAAGACGCCATACATTATGTCAGTGCCATCACTGACAAACCTGGATTGACCATGAAATACATCAATCCCCTTAAAGGTGAGTTAAAACAAGTTTTAACTAAATTGCCTTAATATTGTCATGCATTAGAATGACTGTCTTAGGTAATGATAAATATTTTCTACAGGAAGAGGAGTGTTTGCTGAAACTGAAATCGAAAAAGGGAGTTTTGTTGCAGAATATCGAGGCGAGCTCACGTATGCACTTACGATGGTAGACAACTACTCGAGATTTATGGTTGTGGTACAAGTCAAAGATCTAATGGCCCATACTGCAGCGAAGGTCTTCCAAGCACACTTATGCAGACCTCATGGCTACTCAGAGAGAGTCCTCACAGATCAAGGCACTGCCTTTGAAGCGGAAATCTTCAAGGACTTCTGCAGCTTTTACCGATGCAGGAAGATGCGCACTACACCCTACCATGCTCAAACCAATGGTTATCAACCTGCTCAGGACTTTACCCCATATTCCAGATGTGGCCTTACAAGTGATTTATAGAGGGTTAACAATACGTTGGGATCACCGGATCTAATCTCCCTTTTTATACACCCTAAAATCTTGTTTGCTTTAGAATAAACAATAACATCATAAAGGTATAGCAGTACCGTTTCAAAGTTTCGGTGTCCCAAGCAGCATTCCATCAGCCTCTGGAAGGTTCCTGGCAAATTGCACAGCTCGAAGGGCATGCTTTTGAACTCGCAGAGACCCATCGGGGTGGCAAAGGCGGTCTTCTCCCGGTCTGCCTCAGCAACGGACACTTGCCAATAGCGACTAGTGAGATCAAGGGTAGAAAAATAATTTGCAGTTCTCAATGCAGCTAGCTATTCCTCAATACAGGGGAGTGGTGCTGTCCTTCTTCTTTAACAGGACCAACGGAGCTGCCCAGAGGCTACAACTGTCACGGATAACCCCAGCCTCCTTCATGTTGCTCAACATGTCCTTGGTACACTGGTAATGTGCAGGTAGTTTTGGCTTATATCTCTCTTTGATGGGTGGGTGTGCACTTGTGGGGATGTAGTGTTTGACCCCTTTTATTCTTCAAAAGTCTAGCGGATGTTTGCTGAAGACTTGCTCGTATTCTTGCACTAGCCTGTAGACCCCCTTCTTGTGATGTGAAGGTGTGGAGTCAGTGCCTACGTGTAATTCCTTACACCACTCCTCTGGCTGACTTGGTGAGCTGTCACTGAATGGGTGGGCTGAAGCAATGGTGGATGCTGCTGTTTGGATAGCATGTGTATCTACTGAGAACAGCTTATCAATGGTGGCAAATCGGAGCAGCTTAATCTCTTGCTCTCCGCAGTTCAACACTCTCATGGGCACTCTTCCCTTCCATATTAATGAATAAAACTATGATGTAAATAGCATATAGATACCCCACAAATGCAGATAAAAGTAGGTTATGGGAAAAGGGGGAAGAGAGAAACAGGAAAATAGTGGAATAAAGTATACCTTCCAGGTGGGAGAGGAAATGGCAGCACAGCCAGTGGAGGTGAAGCAAGGGGAGCCTGCAACTAAAGAGTTGAGAGCGTTATCACATGGTGACTGAGCCTGATTGTAACGGGAGCATAGAGGTGCCGATCCTGTCTTACCTGCGTTGGTGTAGAAGTGGGTGTCCTGTGGTGGAGTCAGCTGTGTGCAGTGGTGGCCGTGGGTTCTTTTATGTGCGACCGTAGTAATAGCTGCGCCCACTTCCTGTATGGGAGTGGAATGCAGTGAGGCTAATGGAACGCACGCCTGCGCATTTGTGTTTAACGTCGCGCATGTGCAGAACGGAGAAAAGGCTGCGCTCACTTCCTAATGAAAGGGAGTGAGACGCAGCTGGGAAGGGAAGGGAAAAGATTAGGGTTTGGGGATGATGAAAGGGCTTTCTACGGGCAAGGATGGCAAAGGGTGGCAGTGACGGAAAGTCAGGCAGCCTGTCCTGTCCTGTCCTGTCCGTCCGTCTTTTTGTATCATGAATTGGAAAGACTGCAAGGGGGAGGGGAGGTGCTTGGAGGAGGAGGAGTTATTCAGATTAATTGCAGTGGGCGGCGGCTGCAAAAAGCATCATTCTTCTTGTTTTTGCTCTGCAAAACAGCCTTTTCAAGGGTTGGCTTGGGTGACAAAATGTCTTCTGTAGGCGTGGGTTTGTCTCCCTCTCCCTAAGATGTGTCCGGTATAGGCCAGGGTGCCACTCAAGGCCGTAACCAATTCGGGTTATAGCTTCTCGGCCTTTTGGCTAAGATCAAGTGTAGTTTCGGAGGACGCTACCTTGGTCGGTACTGGAAGGTGCCTGGGATTGCACGTCTGCCGGCCTTGAGGAAGTGTGTGCGCCTTCTGGTGACACATAGCCCTCTTGTGCCTGGACGGTTCCCAGGCAACGGGAGGCGATCACCTTTGTTATTTTGAAGTCCTACTGATAAACAGAAAAAAAAAAAAATTAAATCTGTTCTTATCAGTTTAATATCTGATACGTCCCCTCTCTGGGGACCATATATTAAATGGATTTTTAGAACAAGGAGATGGAAAAAATCTTGCTCTGTCCACTCCACGCATTGACCTGGTATTGCAGTACCTCCAGGACCGGTGCACCCCTTCTTAACCCAGTTTCCAAAAGCAGAACTCAATTCACCTGATTCAAATGAGCCCCATTAGTGAATTGAAAGAAAGCAAAAACTTTATATGCACCTCAATTTGGCCAATTCACTTTTCACACTTTCACCCTTTTTTTTATCTTTCACACCTTTTACTTGCTTTATTGATGCAAAAGCTGTGCCAAATAGCAAACTCATCTCCACTCAACTTGACCAACTCTGCTATGTCCCGTGCAGTATCTTATTCTCAGTCTTATCTAGATCATTTGCAATTGAATAGAATAGATCCCTTTTGGACACATTGGATTCAGCTGCTGCAGTGACTGCAGGTGTTAGAAGATGCAGACTTGGCATCAGGTGCTGTCTATCAGATTCCACTCCAATTAAAGCTTCCATTGTTTTTCGGTGTTTTCTTTGAGCAATGATGATGTCTTTAGTGATCTGTTGGCTCCCTCTCCTGGAGGAAGAGTTTGCTTGCTCTTGGACTTTCAAAAAGAGAGGTCATGATAGACATTTAGCTTCTGAGCCCAATTGGGGACAGTCATGGGTGATGAATGTTTTGCAACCTGCTGCGAAGCCTGATACCGCAATATAAGGAACGTCAAATACTATGAATGGGCGGCCTATGAAAGAATTAGTACTTTCATTAAGCATACTTAAACGGCTAATTGGGAATAGACAAACTGTAAAAAGCCCTCTGAGAAAGCCCCTCTCTAACCTTTGTTAGTAAGCTTTTCTGTAGTCTGCCTGTTGATGTATTTTCCGTTTGAACAGTGCACAACATGAAGTGACGGAACACTGGCTTGTCACAATGTCCCCCGCTGACATCACGATAGCGCTGCTGCCTAGAAAGCCAGCTGCGCAGCAGAAGTTGCTCTTTGGGTGGGATGGTGGGCTAATGTATCTATTCCTGCTTGGTGTGAGTTTGACATGATCTAGAGCAACGAGTTCCAGCGGCTAGCGGTTGATTATTGGCTGTAATGGGGCTTTCTGGCTGGTGCCAGCCTTTCTTCTTAGCACACAGGAACCACAATCCCTACACCATGCTTCGATGGATTCTCTCATCCCAGCCCAGTAAAACTACATATTTCACACAGTTATAAGCAGCCCATGGGCATTCACCTGGATTAAAACCCATAACAGCTCATAGACCAAACAATCAATCTACCACTGGACCAAAGACAGGAAGCTAAATCCACTGCCTGCGGTAACTAACTTAATCCTATAGTCTACTCACACAACAAACCCAAGAGAAAGGAAAAAAACATGGCTTCGATTATCCATCCAATGAAAACGCATAACCATTGTGAGCCATTGGACAATGCAATTGCACACATGGTGACATGGTGCACGGCCCAATGAATCAAGTCTGTACTTCATATTCACGGTTTAAGCCCTTGGGTTCTAATGTGTCCAGAGTACATATCCAGAAAGATTCCCTTTCTTTGTGCTAAGCACAAGTCAACAATACGTTGTAAGCAGATTCTATTACCAGTCCCACACCATTTTGTGACGCATAATCGCACAGTGGCCCAATTAAGATTCCAAGTCATCGAACATGTCCCAGCCATACGCAGAGGAGGCGATAGAATTAGGAAGCTCAAAGAAAGGGAATCTTTCTGGATATATACTCTGGGCACGTTGGAACCCAAGGGCTTAAACCATGAATATGAAGAACCGACTTGATTCATTGGGCCGTGCACATTTTTTCTAACGCCCGGTTCTTTTTCGTGTTCACACTATATATGGTTCCAGTATGTATGGAGTTCCATTCTTCCTTGTTTTTTATTTGTCATGTTTGTCTGATTACCTTGTCTAACAGTTTTTTCTCCCCTTTCTTTACCTTCCAGGTTCCCATAGTCACGTGAAATATCCCTGTTGCACTTGATTACGGCTCACTATTCACTATAGGATGTCTTATATCTAACATCACACTCTCACCCATCAGCACTCTATAGGTTTGTATAAGGTATGCGCTTACACATCCGGTCCTCCATAGGTATTTCCACTTATGTAGCACTATCCCTATGATCACTCATAACTCATACCCTTGTAGTCAATTACAGCCTCCTCTCTCCCCTCTCCCCTTCTCCCTTTCCATCTATAATTTTGCCAGTACAATATTAGTTTACATTAGGCACACACTCACATATTCCTTTCCTTAGTGACTTATTGTAATTCACATTCGCATACAATTCTCTATGCCTGCCCCATTACTACATTCATACCTACTTGACCCTATCCTGATACCCCTTGTCTCACCTTGTTGGTCCCTACACCTGTTATCATCTCCTTTCCTGTGTCTGTCTTGTCACACAACACATTTTAGCATATCCCTTGTGCTCCTTATTACCTGTCCTGCCTATTAGAATTATGTCCATTATGTCCATGCATGGCCCAATGAATCAAGTCTGTACTTCATATTCATGGTTTAAGCCTTTGGGTTCCAATGTGCCCAGAGTATATATCCAGAAAGATTCCCTTTCTTTGAGCTTCCTAATTCTATTGCCTCCTCTACGTATGGCTTGGACATGTTCGATGACTTGGAATCTTAATTGGATCACTGTGTGATTATGCGTCACAAAATGGTGTGGGACTGGTAATAGAATCTGCTTACAATGTATTGTTGACTTGTGTTTAGCTCAAAGAAAGAGAATCTTTCTGGATATGTACTCTGGGCACATTAGAACCCAAGGGCTTAAACCGTGAATATGAAGTAAAGACTTGATTCATTGGGCCGTGCACCATGTCACCATGTGTCCAATTGCATTGTCCAATGGCTCACAATGGTTATGCGTTTTCATTGGATGGATAATCGAAGCCATGTTTTTTTCCTTTCTGTTGGGTTTGTTGTGTGAGTAGCCTATAGGATTAAGTTGGTTACCGCAGGCAGTGGATTTAACTTCCTGTCTTTGGTCCAGTGGTAGATGGATTGTCTGGTCTATGAGCTGTTATTGGTTTGAATGCAGGTGAATGCCCATGGGCTGCTTATGACTGTGTAAAATATGTAGTTTTACTGGGCTGGGATGAGAGAATCCATTGAAGCATGGTGTAGGGATTGTGGTTCCTGTGTGCTAAGAAGAGAGGCTGGCACCAGCCAGAAAGCCCCATTGCAGCCAATAATCACTTAATAACTTTTTCAACTTGTCATCATATGGGAGGCCTTCCATTCCTTGTAGTAGTCTAGTTGCCCACCTTTGAACTGACTCTAACTTCTGAATGTCCTTTTTAAAATGTGGAGCCCAAAACTGGTTCCCATATTCCAGATGTAGCCTTACAAGTGATTTATAGAGGTTGATCATCTTTACTTATCATTTAAAACTTTCAAACTGGTACACTCAACACATAAAGCCCCCCCCTTTTAAAGAGTAGTTTCCCTGTACCTAAGTGGGGGTCTACCTAGGTTGGAGCGAGTGGACCTTCGGGGTCCGGTGTCAGTGGTGACAGGCAGTGGGGCAGAGGGAACAGTCAGTTCCTCCTCCCTGCTATCATGTGGGGCAGGCGGAGGCGTAGGGGAGCTGGGTACAGGTACATCCCTGGGCACTGGCTCGCGGTTAACCGTTTCCATCATTTCTTCATCCACGGGTTGTGGGAACAGTATCACTGGAAGGATCACCGCACCGTTCTGTGTAGGCCAGTCTGCTGGAAAATCACCCATCATGGTGTGGATTACCTCTTTTTCCTTCTCCACTGGACTGGGAACTGGAGCCTCATCCGCTACTCTCAATGCTGGTGGGCACTTCTTCAGGTGGTCTCGGGAAACCGTGGCCAAAGTCCCCCCCTGGTCACGGCTGATCTGGTAGGCCTTCCCATTCTCCCATCCTGTGGGCTGGACTACATACGGGGTTTTTTCCCATTGATCATCCAGCTTGTGGGCCCTTCTTTTCCGCTTCAGCACTACATCCTGTCACGCTCCCCGGGTCCTCGGCTCCCCTCCCCGGGTCCTCAGCTCCGCTCCCCGGCTCACCTGCCACGCTCCCCTCGTCCCAGCCTCCGGTGCCCGTCCTCCATAGGTCCTCTGGTCGCCGATCCCGGCGTCCGACATCTTCCCAGGCCCTGGCCGGCTCTCCTGCGTCCTCCTCGCAGCCTCCTTCCCTGGCTTCTGGCACCCGGGCCGCGCGCATGCGCATTAGGGCACGCGCGCGGTCACTGACCCTTTCTTAAAGGGCCAGCGTCCAGTAACAGGAAATGAGGTTAGTCAGGTTCAGGGTATAAAGGGGGTCCTTGTCCAAGGGGGCGGGGCCTGATCTTCGTGTTCCCTGAGCTAGGAGTCAGGTCTCCTGGTGTTTATGTGCCTGTACTCACCTATCTCTCTTTGTAGAGCCGTACCTGCCTCGCCATCCAGTCTGCCGTATCCCGAACCCCGCACGCTGTCCGTCTGCCATCCGACAGCACCTGCCATCTCGGATCCCTGCGGTGACCCGTCATCTTGCTCCAGAGGTTCCGGACTCCGCCTGATATCATCTCGGCCTCCGAACCTGAGCTACGTCACCAAGACTACCTTCTGTGACTCCGTGGTCCCAGGGACTCCTCCGCTGTCTTCACTTGCACGGACTATCCTGCTGCCCTTCAGTGCTTCAGCTGCCGGACTCCCTACCTCCATCTTAGAGTTCGGTCCAGTGGATCCACCTCCTGGGTCTGCCCGACCGCCCGGCCGTGACAGTAAGATCAGGCCATGGATCCCGCTGCTGCACTAATGGCCCTGCAAGAGGAACTCCAACGCCAGCGTGAAGTCCAGACCCGCATGCTGCAATTCATGACCTCCGTGGACACCCGCCTGTACACATTACAAGCATCAATGACGCCTGCGGCACCCAGGTCCCCCGCCAGGCAAGCCATGGCTCCCGTACCAGTGGCAGCCTCTTCAGATGCTTCCCGACTCCGTTTGGCGTCACCTCCTCGGTATGCTGGAGATCCCAAGACCTGCAGGGGCTTCATAAACCAATGTTCCCTTCACTTCACGCAGCTGCCACATCTGTTCGCCTCCGACCAAGCCAAGGTCGCCTTTATAATGTCCCACCTAGAGGGCGAGGCGCTGGCGTGGATGAACCCCTTGTGGGAGAAGGAGGACCCCATGACCAAGGATCTCCAACAGTTCCTACAGGCCTTCCGCAGTACCTTTGACGAGCCAGGACGCGCCTCTGCCTCTGCTTCATCACTCCTCCGCCTACGTCAAGGGACACTGACGGTGGGTCAATACGCCATCCGTTTCCGCACTTTGGCTTCAGAACTCGGGTGGAATAATGAGGCCCTAACAGCCGCCTTCTGGGAAGGACTCTCGAGTCGCATCAAGGATGAGTTGGCGGGTCGGGACGTGCCCTCCACCCTAGATGCACTGATCGCCCTAGCAACTCGTGTGGACATACGTTTTCAGGAGCGCTCCAAAGAGCTATCTCGGGAGAGACGCCCGGTACGGCATTCTCCTCCTCCGCAGAAGTCCTCCGTTCCTCAGTCATCAACAGCTGGGATTCCCGTCCACGAGCCCATGCAGATCGACCGAGTGCGGCAGTCTGAACGACGTCGAGCAGAGCGGCTCGCCCAGGGCCTCTGCTTTTACTGTGGTGAGGACACCCACCTGCTACGCTCCTGTCCAGAGAGGCCGGGAAACTCCAAAGCCTAGGGTTGGTAGGAGAGGCCACCCTAGGTGCTGGGACCCTCTCTGACCCAGTTACATGGACAGTGCAAGTGACCACGGGAGAGACGCGGTTCACGGCTGATGCCTACCTCGATTCCGGGGCAGCAGGCAATTTCATCCAGCAGGCCACGGTGGATAAGTACCGGGTGCCTGTCATGCCACTCGACAAACCCCTAGTGATTGCCTCGGTGGATGGGAGGCCTCTCTCTGATACCATCTCCTTGATCACCAGGCCTGTCGAACTACGCATCGGTGCTCTTCACACCGAGAACATCGCTCTCTACGTTCTCCCACACATGTCCCACCAGATCCTGTTGGGACTCCCATGGTTGCGGACACATGAACCATCGGTTAGCTGGGGTACTGGCGAAGTCACCCGTTGGGGCTCTTCGTGTCATGAGAGGTGCCTAAAGTCCATACCACCCCTCCGACGACCTCCGGTTCCTGAGACCCTAACGGGGCTGCCTTCGGCCTATTGGTCCTTTGCCGATGTCTTTGACAAAAAGGAATCCGAGGTACTGCCGCCACATCGTCCATACGATTGTGCCATTGACCTGCTTCCAGGGACAACCCCACCTAGAGGACGGATATATCCATTATCTCCAGCCGAAACCAGGGCCATGTCAGATTACATCTCAGAGAGCCTAGCAAGAGGGTTCATTCGGAGATCCTCCTCTCCTGCTGGAGCAGGTTTCTTCTTTGTCAAGAAGAAAGAGGGAGACTTACGCCCATGCATAGACTACCGGGGTCTCAATCAAATCACCGTGAAAAACAAATACCCCCTGCCGCTCATTCCCGAATTATTTGACCGGCTTAGAGGAGCTTGTGTGTTCACCAAGCTGGATCTTCGGGGTGCTTACAATCTGGTACGCATCCGCTCCGGTGACGAATGGAAAACCGCGTTTAATACGCGCGATGGACATTATGAGTACTGCGTGATGCCCTTCGGTCTGTGTAACGCTCCTGCCGTCTTCCAAGAACTGGTGAACGACGTGTTTCGGGACCTTCTCTACATCTGTGTGGTTGTTTATCTAGATGACATCCTTGTCTTCTCTCCGGACCTCCAAACCCACAGAGAAAACGTACAGCTGGTCTTACAAAGACTGAGAGAGAATCGCCTGTACGCAAAGTATGAGAAGTGTGTCTTTGAGCAGTCTTCCCTCCCCTTTCTGGGGTACATCATCTCTGATACTGGACTGCAGATGGACCCCAAGAAGGTCTCCGCCATCATCAACTGGCCTCCGCCTTCTGGACTGAAGGCAATCCAACGCTTCCTGGGATTCGCCAACTACTACCGCCAGTTTATCCCGCACTTCTCTGCCTTGACCGCTCCTCTCTCCGCTTTGACCAAAAAGGAGGCTAATCCTAAGGACTGGTCACCTGCGGCAGACGCCGCATTTTGTTCTTTGAAGCGAGCATTCGCCTCCGCCCCTGTACTCCACCGACCGGAGTTAAACCGCCAGTTCACCTTGGAGGTGGATGCCTCCTCCTCAGGAGCCGGAGCAGTGCTCATGCAAAAATCCTCCTCCGGGAAGATGGTGACCTGCGGTTTCGTCTCTAAGAGCTTCTCAGCACCCGAACGTAATTACACCATCGGTGACCGAGAACTACTGGCGGTCAAACTGGCTCTGGAGGAGTGGCGCTACCTCCTGGAAGGAGCGGTGTACCCCGTGATTATCTACACGGACCACAAAAACCTGGAATACCTGCGGTCCGCTCAGCGACTGAACCCACGGCAAGCCAGGTGGTCCTTATTCTTTGCCAGGTTTGACTTCCAGCTCCACTTCCGACCAGCGGACAAGAATGTACGCGCTGATGCCTTGTCTAGATCTCTCATGCCCATGGAACAGGAGGAAGAGACTATCCAGCCTATCATCTCTCCCAGCAAGATTGTTCCGGTGGCTCCTGTCACTCTGGCCCAGATACCACCTGGGAAGACCTATGTCTCGGAGACCGACAGGCTAACGGTCTTACACTGGGGTCATACCTCAAAAACAGCCGGCCATGCAGGCCAGAAGAGAACATGGGGTGCGATTGTACGCCATTACTGGTGGCCGTCTCTTCGCACGGACGTCGCCGCCTTTGTCTCTGCCTGCTCCTCTTGTGCCAGAAACAAGACGCCCAAACACCTCCCACATGGCCGCCTTCTGCCTCTACCGATACCTTCGATTCCGTGGCAACACATAGCAATGGACTTTATTACGGACTTGCCATTGTCATCCGGGCACACAGTCATATGGGTCGTGGTGGACCGGTTCTCAAAAATGGCCCATTTCATTCCTATGGCTGGACTGCCTTCTGCTCAGGAACTCGCGGACGCTTTTATACAACACATCTTCCGCTTGCATGGCTTTCCATTACACATCGTATCAGACAGAGGAACTCAGTTCACCTCCCGCTTCTGGAGGGCTCTCTGTAACCATCTGGGAGTGACTCTGGACTTTTCATCTGCATACCATCCTCAGTCTAATGGCCAAGTAGAGAGGGTCAATCAAATCTTGACCTCATTTCTACGTCACTATGTTAACGCCCATCACGACGACTGGTCCGCTCTTCTACCTTGGGCTGAATTCTCCCACAACCACCACATCAGTGAGTCGTCCTCCAGCTCTCCCTTCCATGTTGTCTACGGACTTCAGCCTTCCATCCCATTGCCTGTATCCCCCTCTTCGGATGTCCCTGCTGCAGATACAGTAGCCCGTGACTTTGCCACCATTTGGGACTCTGTCAAGGTGTCTCTAGGACGTGCTTCCCTGCGGATGAAGAGACACGCAGACAAGAAACGCCTGGATCCTCCGTGTTTCTCTCCTGGAGACCTCGTCTGGCTTTCTTCCCAGTACGTCCGCCTGAAGATACCTTCATACAAGCTGGGTCCTCGCTACATTGGGCCGTTTAAAGTCCTCACCAGGATCAATGAGGTCTCCTACAAGCTGCAGCTCCCGGCCACGATGAGGATACCCAACTCGTTCCACGTCTCCCTGCTCAAGCCGGTGGTCCTTGGTCCCTTCTCCGCTGCTGCCAGTCCAGCTCCTCCACCTATTGCCGATGATGACATCTATGCGGTAAGGGATATCGTGGCCATGAAGACCGTACGAGGTCGGCAGTTCTTCCTGGTGGACTGGGCAGGGTATGGTCCTGAGGATAGGTCCTGGGAGCCCAGGGAGAACGTAGGCACTCCTCTTATCCGTGCCTTCATGTCCCGGTTGCGGGGAGGGGGGCGTGGGGGGGGGGGGTACTGTCACGCTCCCCGGGTCCTCGGCTCCCCTCCCCGGGTCCTCAGCTCCGCTCCCCGGCTCACCTGCCACGCTCCCCTCGTCCCAGCCTCCGGTGCCCGTCCTCCATAGGTCCTCTGGTCGCCGATCCCGGCGTCCGACATCTTCCCAGGCCCTGGCCGGCTCTCCTGCGTCCTCCTCGCAGCCTCCTTCCCTGGCTTCTGGCACCCGGGCCGCGCGCATGCGCATTAGGGCACGCGCGCGGTCACTGACCCTTTCTTAAAGGGCCAGCGTCCAGTAACAGGAAATGAGGTTAGTCAGGTTCAGGGTATAAAGGGGGTCCTTGTCCAAGGGGGCGGGGCCTGATCTTCGTGTTCCCTGAGCTAGGAGTCAGGTCTCCTGGTGTTTATGTGCCTGTACTCACCTATCTCTCTTTGTAGAGCCGTACCTGCCTCGCCATCCAGTCTGCCGTATCCCGAACCCCGCACGCTGTCCGTCTGCCATCCGACAGCACCTGCCATCTCGGATCCCTGCGGTGACCCGTCATCTTGCTCCAGAGGTTCCGGACTCCGCCTGATATCATCTCGGCCTCCGAACCTGAGCTACGTCACCAAGACTACCTTCTGTGACTCCGTGGTCCCAGGGACTCCTCCGCTGTCTTCACTTGCACGGACTATCCTGCTGCCCTTCAGTGCTTCAGCTGCCGGACTCCCTACCTCCATCTTAGAGTTCGGTCCAGTGGATCCACCTCCTGGGTCTGCCCGACCGCCCGGCCGTGACACATCCCCAGGTTGGAAGGAACCGGCAGGCGCCTTCTTGTTGAAGCACTGCTCCTGTTGTCCCCGACTCCGGCACAAGTTCTTTTCAACATACTCCTGGACCTGTCGGTACTGTGTCCTCCGCCGAGTGTCCCATTCAGCTGTCGACAGGAGTGCTTCTGAAGCTTCCAAGCCCATTTCCAGATCCACTGGTAGCCGGCCGGGACGAGCTCTCATCAGGTATGCTGGAGTGCATTTCGTAGAGCTGGAAGGGATGTTGTTGTACATATCGACCAGGTCAGGTAGCTTCTCCAGCCACAGGTTCCGCTCTTCCAGTGGTAACGTCTTGAGGAGGCCCAGGACCAAGTGGTTCATCTTTTCACAAATGCCATTGGTTTGGGCGTGGTAAGGCGTGGTCCGGATTTTCTTGCAGCCGTACAACTGGCAGAATTCCTGGAATACCTCTGCTTCAAAGGCCGGACCCTGGTCGGTAAGCACCCTCTCCGGGTACCAATGCGGTCAACAGAAATAAGCCTGGAAAGCCTTAGCAGCGGTGCGGCCGGTTAAGTCCTTAACTGGGACAACCACCAGGAACCTCGAGTAGTGGTCTACGATGGTCAGAGCGTAGGTGTACCCACTTCGGCTGGGGGTGAGCTTTACATGGTCAAGGGGAACCAGCTCCAGCGGTTGGTGTGTAATGATCGGGTGTAGGGGTGCCTTCTGGCTGGCCTCGTCCTTCCTTCTCAATGCGCAAGGGCCACATTCTCGGCACCAGGCCTCCACAGATTCCCGCATTCCACTCCAATAGAACCGCTCTCTTAACAACATCTCTAGCTTCTTCCACCCGAAGTGCACTGCACCATCATGGTATGCTTGCAGGACGGTGGGCACTTTAGCCTGGGGAATCACCAGCTGGCGGATCTTCTCGTGAGTCTTTGGATTAATCAGCTCGCGATACAACTTCCCCTGGTGTAGGTATAGCCGGGTCCGTTCTTGCCACAGACGTTGGGCTTCGGCAGGGGCAGCAGGGTCTATCCCAGCAGAACCCTGTTCCACTAGAGTCTTGACCAGGCGGACAGCAGGTGCCTGGTCCTGAGCTTCCTGCCAGTCCTGTCGGGGCAGCGGATCCAGGTTCACCCGTTGTTGGTAGACGTGCACCTTCTCAGTGAATGGCCGGTGAAATGCAGGCAACTCGATCTCTTCGAGGTCATCATCCTCTGGCCCCTCTTCCGACAGGTGGGGCATCCGGGAGAGTGCATTGGCATTGACGTTGGTACGGCCGGCCCGGTACTTGATGGTGAAATCGTAGTTGGCTAACCTGGTCACCCACCGCTGCTCCAACGCGCCCAGCTTGGCCGTATCTAGATGGGTCAGCAGGTTATTGTCTGTGTACGCGGTGAACTTGGCTGCTGCCAGGTAATGGCGGAAACGCTCGGTGATAGCCCACACCAGTGCCAAGAGCTCAAGCTTGAAGGAGATGTAGTTCTCAGGGTTCCTCTCAGTCGGTCGGAGTTTTCGGCTAGCATAAGCTATTACCTTTTCCCTTCTGTCTTGGACCTGGGATAGAACAGCCCCCAAGCCCACATTGCTGGCGTCGGTGTAGAGGATGAATGGGCGGCTGTAGTCAGGGTACGCTAGGATTTCCTCTCCGGTCAGGGCTGTTCTCAGCTGGCGGAAGGATTCCTCATGCTTTTCTTCCCACACCAATGGGGCTACTAGGGATCTACCACCCTTGGTCTGTCCTACGAGGAGGTCTTGCATGGGGGCAGCCATCTTTGTGTACCCCTTAATGAAGCGACGGTAATATCCCACCAGGCCCAGAAACTGCCTCACTTCCCTCACTGTGGTCGGTCTCGGCCAGTCTTGGATGGCGGTGATCTTCTCGGGGTTGGGGGCGACACCTTCCGCACCAACCACATGTCCTAGGTACTGCACTCTGGGTTTCAGCAGATGACACTTTGAGGGCTTCAACTTCATCCCATACTTGGCAAGGGACGCGAACACCTCGGCTAGGTGCTCCAGGTGGGCTTCATACGTCTGTGAGTACACAATCACATCATCCAAGTACAGCAAAACGGTCCCATAGGCAGTCTTCTCTCGGTCTTCCGGTGCCACGGCCACCTGCCAGTACCCGCTGGTGAGGTCAAGGGTGGAGAAGTAGTTAGCGGTTCTCAGCGAGGCCAGGGACTCTTTGATGCGGGGCAGAGGGTAAGCATCCTTATGCGTTATCTGGTTAATCTTCCGGTAATCCACACACATCCGCATGGTGCCATCCTTCTTCTTAACCAGCACCAACGGAGCGGCCCAGGGACTACAGCTGTCCCTAATAACCTCTGCCTCCTTCATGTTCCTCAACATGTCTTTGGCGCATTGGTAGTGCGCAGGGGGAATAGGCCTGTATCTCTCTTTAATAGGGGAGTGTGTACCGGTAGGGATGTGGTGTTGAACCCCTTTAATCTGCCCAAAATCTAGAGGGTGCTTGCTAAAAACCCGCTCATACTCCTGTACCACCCGGTATACCCCTTCCTTGTGGTGTATGGGGGTATCATCAGTGCCGACATGTAGCTCTCGATACCACTCGCCTAACTCCCCCAGGGATGAGTGGGAACCGGCAGCAGGCGGTGTGACCGGGGGAACGGCTTCATGGATCGTGTGGGGATCTAGAGTGAACAATTTGGCAAGGGTAGCGTACCGGGTGGTGCATGAATGCACACATATTGCTTTTATAATCTTATTTTATTACTTTATATTCTTATTTCACTTGTGCATATCTCCACCATAATCCTGGCTAAGAAATATAGCTTTTTTTGGGGTACACAGGTAGTAAGGTCTTCTTTCTATTTCTTTAGGGGTGATATAGCCTGGTGGAACTCTAGACCTCTAACATTATATATGCACCCTTTTTCTTTATGGTTCTTGGACACCTTATAACATTCTTCCATACATATATATCTTTCTCATAAATTATAAATAATTAGGCATTTTTATATATTTTATTTACATTTTCATAAATAACTTTTTACAAAGCATGGGGGACATTCTCACATACATATAATTTTCATGTACGCATTCTGAAAATTTACGCATAAACCGTACACACTCCTTTTTGTAACAATTTCTATAACTCATTCGCTGAACTCTCATCCCGGATATTCATTCTTACACCGAATTTCCTGTTATAACACAACATTCATGATTTTTATTCAATTTATTTTTATTTTTTAGGTTTATTAGTAGTGATGAGCGAGTACTAAAAAGCTCGGGTGCTCGAAGCTCGGGCCGAGCCTCCCAAGATACTCGTGTACTCGGCCCGAGCACCGAGCCCAATGTTATCCTATGGGAGACCCGAGTATTTTTGTGAAATGACCACCGGCAGCATGTAGAAACCCTAAAAATGGCACAAAAGTCTCCGAAGAGTGCTCAAATGACATGGCAACAGCATGGGGAAGACCCCTTGAAGCATTTATCACTCAAAAGTCACAGCTGTGAATAATTTTGTCCACGTTTTACGCCATTTTTACGGACTCACCAGAAAACCTTCCAAAATGACACCAAAATGATTTTTCATAGCGGAAATGTTAAGGGCACATACCCAATAGTGAGATAGAGCTAATGTATGTTACTTTTTGAAATCAATACATGAAAGATTTTACGTAAAACATTGTGTGGCACTCCGATGTCCCTGAGAAGAGACGTACATAAAGGCCTCTGAGTCTAATGTGCCCATTTTGAGGAACTGAGTCTTTGTAGTATTTTCCTTTGCCAGGGCAGTCCAAAATTGTGAGGTTCACCAATGCCCCTGCATACAGACGTGCATGATGGCCTGTAAACCTGAAGTGCCCATTGTAAGGAAGTGGGTCTATTGTAGTATAGCCCTTAGGCAGGGCAGCCAAAAATTGGGAGGCTCCACGTTGTCCCTGGATAGAGACGTGCATGAGGGCCTCAAAACATTAAGTGTCCAGTGTCAGGAAGTGGGTGTATTATAGTATAGCCCTTAGGCAGGGCAGCCAAAAATTGGGAGGCTCTACGTTGTCCCTGGATAGAGACGTGCATGAGGGCCTGTAAACCTGAAGTGCCCATTGGAAGGAAGTGGGTCTTTTGTAGTATAGCCCTTTGGCAGGGCAGCCAAAAATTGGGAGGCTCCACGTTGTCCCTGGATAGAGACGTGCATGAGGGCCTGTAAACCTGAAGTGCCCATTGGAAGGAAGTGGGTCTTTTGTAGTATAGCCCTTTGGCAGGGCAGCCAAAAATTGGGAGGCTCCACGTTGTCCCTGGATAGAGACATGCATGAGGGCCTCAAAACATTAAGTGTCCATTGTCAGGAAGTGGGTGTATTATAGTATAGCCCTTAGGCAGGGCAGCCAAAAATTGGGAGGCTCCACGTTGTCCCTGGATAGAGACGTGCATGAGGGCCTGTAAACCTGAAGTGCCCATTGGAAGGAAGTGGGTCTTTTGTAGTATAGCCCTTTGGCAGGGCAGCCAAAAATTGGGAGGCTCCACGTTGTCCCTGGATAGAGACGTGCATGAGGGCCTCAAAACATTAAGTGTCCATTGTCAAGAAGTGGGTGTATTATAGTATAGCCCTTTGGCAGGGCAGCCAAAAATTGGGAGGCTCCACGTTGTCCCTGGATAGAGACGTGCATGAGGGCCTCAAAACATTAAGTGTCCATTGTCAGGAAGTGGGTGTATTATAGTATAGCCCTTAGGCAGGGCAGCCAAAAATTGGGAGGCTCCACGTTGTCCCTGGATAGAGACGTGCATGAGGGCCTCAAAACATTAAGTGTCCATTGTCAGGAAGTGGGTCTTTTGTAGTATAGCCCTTTGGCAGGGCAGCCAAAAATTGGGAGGCTCCACGTTGTCCCTGGATAGAGACGTGCATGAGGGCCTCAAAACATTAAGTGTCCATTGTCAGGAAGTGGGTGTATTATAGTATAGCCCTTAGGCAGGGCAGCCAAAAATTGGGAGGCTCCACGTTGTCCCTGGATAGAGACGTGCATGAGGGCCTCAAAACATTAAGTGTCCATTGTCAGGAAGTGGGTCTTTTGTAGTATAGCCCTTTGGCAGGGCAGCCAAAAATTGGGAGGCTCCACGTTGTCCCTGGATAGGGACGTGCATGAGGGCCTCAAAACATTAAGTGTCCATTGTCAGGAAGTGGGTGTATTATAGTATAGCCCTTTGGCAGGGCAGCCAAAAATTGGGAGGCTCCACGTTGTCCCTGCATAGAGACGTGCATGAGGGCCTCAAAACATTGTTCCCATTGCAAAGGAGCGGGTCTCCTGTCGTTGTAATGTCCATTCTGCAAAGAATGGGCGAAAAAAATTACCACTGGGGGTATACCTGAAACAAAGGCCTAACTCTTGTAACGGTCATCATGGTGGCGCATGAGGAGAAGGAGGAGCAGTCCAGCGATTATCCAAAGTCCAGAAGTGTGTACCCATGGGTGACTGGAGGTACATGGCAAATTCCCGTTACAAACTTTAAATTCCGCTCTCATTTGCTGGTGGTGTGGTGAAGTCTGGCCCAATCCAACCCTTGTTCATCTTGATCAGAGTCAGCCTGTCAGCATTTTCAGTTGACAGGCGGGTGCGTTTATCTGTAATGATTCCACCTGCGGCACTAAAAACACGCTCTGACAAAACGCTAGCGGCAGGGCAGGCCAGGACTTCCAAGGCGTAGAGAGCCAATTCATGCCACGTGTCCACCTTGGATACCCAATAATTGTAAGGCACAGAGGAATGTCGGAGTACAGTTGTTCGATCTGCAAGGTACTCCTTGAGCATCTGGGCAAACTTAGGATTTCTTGTGGCACTACCCCGCACCTCAGGGGCTGTGGTACGTGAGGGGCTGAGAAAACTGTCCCACATCTTAAAGACTGTTCCCCTACCTCTGGCGGATTGGACTTGTGCCTCTCTCGGCTGTACGCCTTGGTTGTCCACTGATTCCTGACCTATGCCGCTAGCGTTTTGTGAGGGGAATGCTTTGCCTACTTCCGTGACTATGGCCTTCCGGAACTGCTGCATTTTGGTTGACCTCTCCGCCTCGGGAATAAGAGACATAAAGTTCTCCTTGTAGCGTGGGTCTAACAGTGTTACCAACCAGTAATGATTGTCGGCCAAGATGTTCTTAACGCGAGGGTCACGAGACAGGCAGCTTACCATAAAGTCAGCCATGTGCGCCAGACTCTTAACAGCCAGGACTTCAGTAGCCTGACCAACACGTTGACTGAACATGCTGTCCTCCTCCTCCTCCTCCTCCTCCTCCTCATCTACCCTGTCCTCTGGCCAGCCACGCTGAACCGAGGATATGACTGGTGTGCATGTCATATCCTCAATTTGGCCGGAGATTTGCTCCATGTCTTCATCCTCCTCCTCGTCATAGTCCTCCACTGCACGTTGTGATGAGACGAGGCTGGGCTGTGTGTTATCACCCACACCCACTACTGTTTCTTGCTGCAACTCATCGCGCTCCGCCTGCAATGCATCATGTTTGGTTTTGAGCAGAGACCATTTTAGAAGGCAGAGTAGCGGTATGGTGACGCTAATAATGGCGTCATCTTATACCTTTATGATGTTATTGTTTATTCTAAAGCAAACAAGATTTTAGGGTGTATAAAAAGGGAGATTAGATCCGGTGATCCCAACGTATTGTTAACCCTCTATAAATCACTTGTAAGGCCACATCTGGAATATGGGGTAAAGTCCTGAACAGGTTGATAACCATTGGTTTGAGCATGGTAGGGTGTAGTGCGCATCTTCCTGCATCCGCCATAACCTTCCCTTAGGATATACTGTGCCCTTATCAGATTGGTTGTACAAGGTTGCTTCTCTTATTGGATGGATTTCAAGCTGCATGGATAATGTTCATTTAAATGATGTGGATAGAAAGACTGAAGATATCTACATGTAGTCCATCATGAATCAATACTATTTTACACAGTCATAAGCAGCCCATGGGCATTCACCTGCATTCAAACCAATAACAGCTCATAGACCAGACAATCCATCTACCACTGGACCAAAGACAGGAAGTTAAATCCACTGCCTGCGGTAACCAACTTAATCCTATAGGCTACTCACACAACAAACCCAACAGAAAGGAAAAAAACATGGCTTCGATTATCCATCCAATGAAAACGCATAACCATTGTGAGCCATTGGACAATGCAATTGGACACTTGGTGACATGGTGCACGGCCCAATGAATCAAGTCTTTACTTCATATTCACGGTTTAAGCCCTTGGGTTCTAATGTGCCCAGAGTACATATCCAGAAAGATTCTCTTTCTTTGAGCTAAACACAAGTCAACAATACATTGTAAGCAGATTCTATTACCAGTCCCACACCATTTTGTGACGCATAATCACACAGTGATCCAATTAACATTCCAAGTCATCGAACATGTCCAAGCCATACGCAGAGGAGGCAATAGAATTAGGAAGCTCAAAGAAAAGGAATCTTTCTGGATATATACTCTGGGCACATTGGAACCCAAAGGCTTAAACCATGAATATGAAGTACAGACTTGATTCATTGGGCCATGCATGGACATAATGGACATAATTCTAATAGGCAGGACAGGTAATAAGGAGCACAAGTTATATGCTAAAATGTGTTGTGTGACAAGACAGACACAGGAAAGGACATGATAACAGGTGTAGGGACCAACAAGGTGAGACAAGGGGTATCAGGATAGGGTCAAGTAGGTATGAATGTAGTAATGGGGCAGGCATAGAGAATTGTATGTGAATGTGAATTACAATAAATCACTAAGGAAAGGAATATGTGAGTGTGTGCCTAATGTAAACTAATATTGTACTGGCAAAATTATAGATGGAAAGGGAGAAGGGGAGGGGGGGAGAGAGGAGGCTGTAATTGACTACAAGGGTATGAGTTATGAGTGATCATAGGGATAGTGTTACATAAGTGGAAATACCTATGGAGGACCGGATGTGTAAGCGCATACCTTATACAAACCTATAGAGTGCTGATGGGTGAGAGTGTGATGTTAGATATAAGACATCCTATAGTGAATAGTGAGCCGTAATCAAGTGCAACAGGGATATTTCACGTGACTATGGGAACCTGGAAGGTAAAGAAAGGGGAGAAAAAACTGTTAGACAAGGTAATCAGACATAATGTAACCAGTTGATCAGACATGATCACCTGGTTTGAGACCCCCTGCCTTACACTATATAGATATCATGTTCATTCCCCATCTATCTTGCTCAGGAGAGCATCTCCCTCCCCCGGCACCAAGAGCAGCTCATACTGAATTGTTACATTGACTAGTAACACTGCACACAGAAATGCACCTTAATATTCCACTGTTAACCCTTTCCTCCCAGCAGTAACACACAACTCCTCACCTTGATATCATGGTGATTTATGGTCAGAATGACTTCAATGCGATCAGTGATTTCTATTCTAGCTCTGCTCACATAGATTTTATATCCACACTCAACTATAGGCCGTTCTTCATATTTTGGGGGCTTTTAGTCAGATATACTAGTTTGTGCCTGTATAGTATTGGTGTAGATGGGAGTGTAGGGCATGGGTTACATGGCACTGTGGTGGAATACTGATGGGAGGTATTGGTGCTGTGTTTGATGCTTCTACTGGGTATTTTCCTACAAATACTGGAACAGCTCACTGCTTAGAATGATCCTTCCCAGCTCTATAATATATTATATATACCCCACAATGCAGGCTCACACACACATTTGTCTCAAGTGTGTTGTAGGGACACAGATACAGTCTTGGTCATGTGACTAAAGGCTACTTTACACACTGCGATATCGGTCCCGATATCGCTAGTGTGGGTACCCGCCCCCATCTGTTGCGCGACACGGGCAAATCGCTGCCCATGCCGCACAACACCGACCAGACCCGTCACACATACTTACCTGCCCGGCGACGTCGCTGTGTCCGGCGAACCGCCTCCTTTCTAAGGGGGCGGTCCGTGCGGCGTCACAGCGACGTCACTGAGCGACCGCCCAATAGCAGCGGAGGGGCGGAGATGAGTGGCCGGAACATCCCGCCCACCTCCTTCCTTCCTCATAGCGGCTGGGAGGCAGGTAAGGAGAGGTTCCTCGTTTCTGCGGTGTCACACGGAGCGATGTGTGCTACCGCAGGAGCGACGAACTACATCGTTACTGCTGCAGTAACGATAATCGAGAATGGAGACCCATGTCACCGATGAGCGATTTTGCACGTTTTTGCAACGATGCAAAATCGCTCATCGGTATCACACGCAGCAACATCGCTAATGCGGCCGGATGTGCGTCACAAATTCCGTGACCCCAACGACTCCGCATTAGCGATGTCGCAGCGTGTAAAGCCCCCTTTAGTGGGAGTGGTGTACAGGGTCTTAGCAGTAAAGAGTATTCCATATTTCTGCCAGATACCCACAGAGATATTGAAATCTGAAAAAAGAGACTTCTGCTCATTGAAGGTAAGAACTGCTCACATAGCGTTCAACTCCACAGCAAACGAGTGCTCTAGCACTGGCATCTCAGCAGGGATATTCCCCTACTACACATGTGTGTCTAGGTCACTGTGACAGTTTACAGGACATAACTCAGGGCACCTAGACAGAAGGCAGAGGGACTACTTTCTATTTCTGGTGTAGAGCTTAGTACAATATATATATATTTATACTATTACATGGGACACATGTACCTTGTATTACCATTATTCGCTGTATATGAACCCCTTTTCTCCAGGCATTATTTGTCTATAGCATTTTTCACGAACCTGAGGCAACTGAGAACCCTTCAGTGAAGGAATTCCACTAACCCTCACAATACCTACCAGGGGCCTCCCTGCAGTAACTCAGGTAGTTGTACCCATTCTCTTTCCGCATTCTATGTGTTCTTCTTCTTTCTTCTTTTTTTTCTTTTTTCTTCTTTTTATTTCTATCATGTAGTTCAGGGGTTTATAGATATATGTCCTGCATCTCATATTTCCTTTAGTGGTGCTTCTTACCCATTCTCATATCATTTACCCTAGTATTTCATGATCCTGAGGCGACTGAGAACCCTTTAATAAAGGAATCCTTTTTCACCTGAATTGTCAAGTGATACTTACCAGTGACTATCACGTAATGTTACAGGTAGTTCCATTTTCTTCCTCTTCTTTCTCTCCTTTCTTCTTTGTCACACGGTCCATTGTGTTATAGCCCACGTGTCATGATAACACTTGTACCATCTTTTCATTTAGATTCCACCTACAATTATTTACCGATTCCAGTTCTGGAATAGGCTTTCATCATCTACTCACTAGAATTCTCAAGTTCATAAGGTACTGAGACATATACATGTTCACACCATTATAAAGAACAAAGTATAAACATTGAGGTTTTTCTCACACCCATGTTCCTGTGTTCTTTGATATGATATGTGTTCATTTCCTTCACTATATAGGATTGCAAGTTTTCCATTTGTACCTTAATGGCAATGACGCTATACAATTGAACACATATCATCCTGTTATCCATATAGGTGTGTATTTACCTGCTTGACTATTTTTGGTTGTTTGATCCAGAATGTTTCTCCAGATAGGTCATGTGGAAATTTTCTTTCCTCAGTACAAATGTTTTCACTATGGCTTTGGAAAATTTTTTTGTATGTGCATCATGGTCATTTGACCCATTGTACTCTCAAGTAGCAATATATTGTACTGTTATGTTGTACTATGTACTAATTACGTGTTTATATGGTTTTGTAACCCTTTATGATCTTAGATAACTTTATCCTTGATAAAGACCTAAAAACAAGCTCGAAACGTTGGATGAATTATCCTTTTGCACAAATAAAGAATTTTCAGCATTCTAAGAGTTCTTTTCTTACGTTATTGATCACTATAGTGTGCCAGAGCTATTTCTATTGAATTGACTCTTATTTTTTCTGAGCACCTGCTATATACACAGTGAGCCAGACATATTCAATTTTCATTCAGAAGGCAGAGGGAAGCCTTAGCAGCTGAGCCTATATCTTGGCTTGTGAGCATTAGAACAGGCCGGCGATTACAGGGTAACATGAAAAATGTCCAGCTTGCATTATGACTAGAACATGACAATATCCTTTTAAGTACTAACCTATGATGCGTTTCTAAGCAGTTGATGTTATATGTTCTACATTTCATTTTCTGCATACTTTCCAAGTAGTAGAATTTGCTTTGATATAGGCAACTGGATTTTCACAATGAAAAGGCAAAGGATAACGCCCGAAAAAGACGCCATACATTATGTCAGTGCCATCACTGACAAACCTGGATTGACCATGAAATACATCAATCCCCTTAAAGGTGAGTTAAAACAAGTTTTAACTAAATTGCCTTAATATTGTCATGCATTAGAATGACTGTCTTAGGTAATGATAAATATTTTCTACAGGAAGAGGAGTGTTTGCTGAAACTGAAATCGAAAAAGGGAGTTTTGTTGCAGAATATCGAGGTGAGCTCACGTATGCACTTACGATGGTAGACAACTACTCGAGATTTATGGTTGTGGTACAAGTCAAAGATCTAATGGCCCATACTGCAGCGAAGGTCTTCCAAGCACACTTATGCAGACCTCATGGCTACTCAGAGAGAGTCCTCACAGATCAAGGCACTGCCTTTGAAGCGGAAATCTTCAAGGACTTCTGCAGCTTTTACCGATGCAGGAAGATGCGTACTACACCCTACCATGCTCAAACCAATGGTTATCAACCTGCTCAGGACTTTACCCCATATTCCAGATGTGGCCTTACAAGTGATTTATAGAGGGGTAACAATACGTTGGGATCATCGGATCTAATCTCCCTTTTTATACACCCTAAAATCTTGTTTGCGTTAGAATAAACAATAACATCATAAAGGTATAGCAGTACCGTTTCAAAGTTTCGGTGTCCCAAGCAGCATTCCATCAGCCTCTGGAAGGTTCCTGGCAAATTGCACAGCTCGAAGGGCATGCTTTTGAACTCGCAGAGACCCATCGGGGTGGCAAAGGCGGTCTTCTCCCGGTCTGCCTCAGCAACAGACACTTGCCAATAGTGACTAGTGAGATCAAGGGTAGAAAAATAATTTGCAGTTGTCAATGCAGCTAGCTATTCCTCAATACAGGGGAGTGGTGCTGTCCTTCTTCTTTAACAGGACCAACGGAGCTGCCCAGAGGCTACAACTGTCACGGATAACCCCAGCCTCCTTCATGTTGCTCAACATGTCCTTGGTACACTGGTAATGTGCAGGTAGATTTGGCTTATATCTCTCTTTGATGGGTGGGTGTGCACTTGTGGGGATGTAGTGTTTGACCCCTTTTATTTTTCAAAAGTCTAGCGGATGTTTGCTGAAGACTTGCTCGTATTCTTGCACTAGCCTGTAGACCCCCTTCTTGTGATGTGAAGGTGTGGAGTCAGTGCCTACGTGTAATTCCTTACACCACTCCTCTGGCTGACTTGGTGAGCTGTCACTGAATGGGTGGGCTGAAGCAATGGTGGATGCTGCTGTTTGGATAGCATGTGTATCTACTGAGAACAGCTTATCAATGGTGGCAAATCGGAGCAGCTTAATCTTTTGCTCTCCGCAGTTCAACACTCTCATGGGCACTCTTCCCTTCCATATTAATGAATAAAACTATGATGTAAATAGCATATAGATACCCCACAAATGCAGATAAAAGTAGGTTATGGGAAAAGGGGGAAGAGAGAAACAGGAAAATAGTGGAATAAAGTATACCTTCCAGGTGGGAGAGGAAATGGCAGCACAGCCAGTGGAGGTGAAGCAAGGGGAGCCTGCAACTAAAGAGTTGAGAGCGTTATCACATGGTGACTGAGCCTGATTGTAACGGGAGCATAGAGGTGCCGATCCTGTCTTACCTGCGTTGGTGTAGAAGTGGGTGTCCTGTGGTGGAGTCAGCTATGTGCAGTGGTGGCCGTGGGTTCTTTTATGTGCGACCGTAGTAATAGCTGTGCCCACTTCCTGTATGGGAGTGGAATGCAGTGAGGCTAATGGAACGCACGCCTGCGCATTTGTGTTTAACGTCGCGCATGTGCAGAACGGAGAAAAGGCTGCGCTCACTTCCTAATGAAAGGGAGTGAGACGCAGCTGGGAAGGGAAGGGAAAAGATTAGGGTTTGGGGATGATGAAAGGGCTTTCTACGGGCAAGGATGGCAAAGGGTGGCAGTGACGGAAAGTCAGGCAGATGGTCCTGTCCTGTCCTGTCCGTCCGTCTTTTTGTATCATGAATTGGAAAGACTGCAAGGGGGAGGGGAGGTGCTTGTGCCCAAAAGGAGGAGTTATTCAGATTCATTGCAGTGGGCGGCGGTTGCAAAAAGCACCATTCTCCTTGTTTTTGCTCTGCAAAACAGCCTTTTCAAGGGTTTGGCTTGGGTGACAAAATGTCTTCTGTAGGCGTGGGTTTGTCTCCCTCTCCCTAAGATGTGTCCGGTATAGGCCAGGGTGCCACTCAAGGCCGTAACCAATTCGGGTTATAGCTTCTCGGCCTTTTGGCTAAGATCAAGTGTAGTTTCGGAGGACGCTACCTTGGTCGGTACTGGAAGGTGCCTGGGATTGCACGTCTGCCGGCCTTGAGGGAGTGTGTGCGCCTTCTGGTGACACATAGCCCTCTTGTGCCTGGACGGTTCCCAGGCAACGGGAGGCGATCACCTTTGTTATTTTGAAGTCCTACTGATAAACAGAAAAAAAATGAAAATCCAGTTGCCTATATCAAAGCAAATTCTACTACTTGTAAAGTATGCAGAAAATGAAATGTAGAACATATAACATCAACTGCTTAGGAACGCATCATAGGTTAGTACTTAAAAGGATATTGTCATGTTCTAGTCATAATGCAAGCTGGACATTTTTCATGTTACCCTGTAATCGCCGGCCTGTTCTAATGCTCACAAGCCAAGATATAGGCTCAGCTGCTAAGGCTTCCCTCTGCCTTCTGAATGAAAATTGAATATGTCTGGCTCACTGTGTATATAGCAGGTGCTCAGAAAAAATAAGAGTCAATTCAATAGAAATAGCTCTGGCACACTATAGTGATCAATAACGTAAGAAAAGAACTCTTAGAATGCTGAAAATTCTTTATTTGTGCAAAAGGATAATTCATCCAACGTTTCGAGCTTGTTTTTAGGTCTTTATCAAGGATAAAGTTATCTAAGATCATAAAGGGTTACAAAACCATATAAACACGTAATTAGTACATAGTACAACATAACAGTACAATATATTGCTACTTGAGAGTACAATGGGTCAAATGACCATGATGCACATACAAAAAAATTTTCCAAAGCCATAGTGAAAACATTTGTACTGAGGAAAGAAAATTTCCACATGACCTATCTGGAGAAACATTCTGGATCAAACAACCAAAAATAGTCAAGCAGGTAAATACACACCTATATGGATAACAGGATGATATGTGTTCAATTGTATAGCGTCATTGCCATTAAGGTACAAATGGAAAACTTGCAATCCTATATAGTGAAGGAAATGAACACATATCATATCAAAGAACACAGGAACATGGGTGTGAGAAAAACCTCAATGTTTATACTTTGTTCTTTATAATGGTGTGAACATGTATATGTCTCAGTACCTTATGAACTTGAGAATTCTAGTGAGTAGATGATGAAAGCCTATTCCAGAACTGGAATCGGTAAATAATTGTAGGTGGAATCTAAATGAAAAGATGGTACAAGTGTTATCATGACACGTGGGCTATAACACAATGGACCGTGTGACAAAGAAGAAAGGAGAGAAAGAAGAGGAAGAAAATGGAACTACCTGTAACATTACGTGATAGTCACTGGTAAGTATCACTTGACAATTCAGGTGAAAAAGGATTCCTTTATTAAAGGGTTCTCAGTCGCCTCAGGATCATGAAATACTAGGGTAAATGATATGAGAATGGGTAAGAAGCACCACTAAAGGAAATATGAGATGCAGGACATATATCTATAAACCCCTGAACTACATGATAGAAATAAAAAGAAGAAAAAAGAAAAAAAAGAAGAAAGAAGAAGAACACATAGAATGCGGAAAGAGAATGGGTACAACTACCTGAGTTACTGCAGGGAGGCCCCTGGTAGGTATTGTGAGGGTTAGTGGAATTCCTTCACTGAAGGGTTCTCAGTTGCCTCAGGTTCGTGAAAAATGCTATAGACAAATAATGCCCGGAGAAAAGGGGTTCATATACAGCGAATAATGGTAATACAAGGTACATGTGTCCCATGTAATAGTATAAATATATATATATTGTACTAAGCTCTACACCAGAAATAGAAAGTAGTCCCTCTGCCTTCTGTCTAGGTGCCCTGAGTTATGTCCTGTAAACTGTCACAGTGACCTAGACACACATGTGTAGTAGGGGAATATCCCTGCTGAGATGCCAGTGCTAGAGCACTCGTTTGCTGTGGAGTTGAACGCTATGTGAGTAGTTCTTACCTTCAATGAGCAGAAGTCTCTTTTTTCAGATTTCAATATCTCTGTGGGTATCTGGCAGAAATATGGAATACTCTTTACTGCTAAGACCCTGTACATCACTCCCACTAAAGGGGGCTTTACACGCTGCGACATCGCTAATGCGGAGTCGTTGGGGTCACGGAATTTGTGACGCACATCCGGCCGCATTAGCGATGTTGCTGCGTGTGATACCGATGAGCGATTTTGCATCGTTGCAAAAACGTGCAAAATCGCTCATCGGTGACATGGGTCTCCATTCTCGATTATCGTTACTGCAGCAGTAACGATGTAGTTCGTCGCTCCTGCGGTAGCACACATCGCTCCGTGTGACACCGCAGAAACGAGGAACCTCTCCTTACCTGCCTCCCAGCCGCTATGAGGAAGGAAGGAGGTGGGCGGGATGTTTCGGCCACTCATCTCCGCCCCTCCGCTGCTATTGGGCCGTCGCTCAGTGACGTCGCTGTGACGCCGCACGGACCGCCCCCTTAGAAAGGAGGCGGTTCGCCGGACACAGCGACGTCGCCGGGCAGGTAAGTATGTGTGACGGGTCTGGTCGGTGTTGTGCGGCATGGGCAGCGATTTGCCCGTGTCGCGCAACAGATGGGGGCGGGTACCCACACTAGCGATATCGGGACCGATATCGCAGTGTGTAAAGTAGCCTTTAGTCACATGACCAAGACTGTATCTGTGTCCCTACAACACACTTGAGACAAATGTGTGTGTGAGCCTGCATTGTGGGGTATATATAATATATTATAGAGCTGGGAAGGATCATTCTAAGCAGTGAGCTGTTCCAGTATTTGTAGGAAAATACCCAGTAGAAGCATCAAACACAGCACCAATACCTCCCATCAGTATTCCACCACAGTGCCATGTAACCCATGCCCTACACTCCCATCTACACCAATACTATACAGGCACAAACTAGTATATCTGACTAAAAGCCCCCAAAATATGAAGAACGGCCTATAGTTGAGTGTGGATATAAAATCTATGTGAGCAGAGCTAGAATAGAAATCACTGATCGCATTGAAGTCATTCTGACCATAAATCACCATGATATCAAGGTGAGGAGTTGTGTGTTACTGCTGGGAGGAAAGGGTTAACAGTGGAATATTAAGGTGCATTTCTGTGTGCAGTGTTACTAGTCAATGTAACAATTCAGTATGAGCTGCTCTTGGTGCCGGGGGAGGGAGATGCTCTCCTGAGCAAGATAGATGGGGAATGAACATGATATCTATATAGTGTAAGGCAGGGGGTCTCAAACCAGGTGATCATGTCTGATCAACTGGTTACATTATGTCTGATTACCTTGTCTAACAGTTTTTTCTCCCCTTTCTTTACCTTCCAGGTTCCCATAGTCACGTGAAATATCCCTGTTGCACTTGATTACGGCTCACTATTCACTATAGGATGTCTTATATCTAACATCACACTCTCACCCATCAGCACTCTATAGGTTTGTATAAGGTATGCGCTTACACATCCGGTCCTCCATAGGTATTTCCACTTATGTAACACTATCCCTATGATCACTCATAACTCATACCCTTGTAGTCAATTACAGCCTCCTCTCTCCCCCCTCCCCTTCTCCCTTTCCATCTATAATTTTGCCAGTACAATATTAGTTTACATTAGGCACACACTCACATATTCCTTTCCTTAGTGATTTATTGTAATTCACATTCACATACAATTCTCTATGCCTGCCCCATTACTACATTCATACCTACTTGACCCTATCCTGATACCCCTTGTCTCACCTTGTTGGTCCCTACACCTGTTATCATGTCCTTTCCTGTGTCTGTCTTGTCACACAACACATTTTAGCATATAACTTGTGCTCCTTATTACCTGTCCTGCCTATTAGAATTATGTCCATTATGTCCATGCATGGCCCAATGAATCAAGTCTGTACTTCATATTCATGGTTTAAGCCTTTGGGTTCCAATGTGCCCAGAGTATATATCCAGAAAGATTCCCTTTCTTTGAGCTTCCTAATTCTATTGCCTCCTCTGCGTATGGCTTGGACATGTTCGATGACTTGGAATCTTAATTGGATCACTGTGTGATTATGCGTCACAAAATGGTGTGGGACTGGTAATAGAATCTGCTTACAATGTATTGTTGACTTGTGTTTAGCTCAAAGAAAGAGAATCTTTCTGGATATGTACTCTGGGCACATTAGAACCCAAGGGCTTAAACCGTGAATATGAAGTAAAGACTTGATTCATTGGGCCGTGCACCATGTCACCAAGTGTCCAATTGCATTGTCCAATGGCTCACAATGGTTATGCGTTTTCATTGGATGGATAATCGAAGCCATGTTTTTTTCCTTTCTGTTGGGTTTGTTGTGTGAGTAGCCTATAGGATTAAGTTGGTTACCGCAGGCAGTGGATTTAACTTCCTGTCTTTGGTCCAGTGGTAGATGGATTGTCTGGTCTATGAGCTGTTATTGGTTTGAATGCAGGTGAATGCCCATGGGCTGCTTATGACTGTGTAAAATAGTATTGATTCATGATGGATTTCAGACTACATGTAGATATCTTCAGTCTTTCTATCCACATCATTTAAATGAACATTATCCATGCAGCTTGATGCCTTGTGGACTCGGTCTAGGGACTTTGGCTTCAACTAGAGGATCACTTGGCTACATGGCTTCAATCTAGGGGCTCCAATTCCGATTGGAGATCATAACCGCAATCTAGGGATTTCGACTCCGGCTGCCAGGATTATACCATATCATCATACCAGAGACTACTTAAGGAAGAAACCCAGGTTGGACAATTTTGTCACCTGGCTACAGACTTTGCAGACCTCAGCCAGCTTCCTAAATCTGGCGCTATTCTATTGTCGGTGGGTGCCCGACAAATTACACAGCTATGTAAAATTTTGGTTTATGAAACTTCAAATCCAGTGACTGATTATTATGTTTTCTAATGTCCTGATTTAAAAAAAAAAAAAATATTTTTTTTTTAACCATCAAATATTGATTTTGTACAATCCATGTGTGAAGTTACATACAAGTGACATGAACAAGAAAAATACTTATTGTAACCAAAAATATTCACAATTTTATATATAAAATACATTTATTTATTGTACAGTCATTCTGCAACTTTATTAGAAATTTATTCTTGCACTTTTTCCTTTTCTCTAAATCCCCCTTTTCTCTTATAGAAGGCCTGTGGATCTTCTCTGTGAAGCATCCGGCAATCATGTTCACGTTTCATTTACTTTGGTATCGTCGTTCCATCTCCTTGATATTCCGATGAAAACCTTCTTGTTCTTCCCACCAGCACCAAGGTTTTCAGACAAGTAGTCCAAATAGGAATGTAAAAAATGTAACTTCAAATTCATTAGACAACCCAAGGCTTTGAAACGTTTCAGCATGTTCTCCACGATGGACTTAAATTTTGATTCTTTGTTGTTACCTAGAAACGTATTTATTGCTTCTTTCAAAGAGTCCCAAGCCCTTTTTTCAACAGTTTTCATTATTGTTTAAAACACGTCATCCTTCATTCATGGGTTTCTGAATATCCGAACCCACAAAAATGCTTTTGTGCTGCCCCTGTGCCAGCAGCCGCCGTTGGTCGGATCCAGACCTTCTAAGAGAGTGGCTCGACCCGGGGGTCTCGCGGACATGTCGAATAAAAGGAGGAATGTAGATGTATGGGCTAGGCCGTATTAAGTTTGTGACGCCACCAACGGTGTGTGGTGAGGTGGGACACCACCGCTGCCGTTATGGGATACCCGGGAGAGATGTAGTGGCAGCTGGATGTTAACCCCTCCGTGTGTAGGGATGATTGCCCCGGGGCCCAGTGTCTTTGTGCAGGGTATGGTGATGGCAAGGGCCGGCGCGCCTGAGCAAGCAGGGGGATGTTTGGTTACTCACAGTAAATGAATCACACGAGTCTTTCGGTAAACCAAAGGTGCTGGTGGCCTGCCGCCCCGGCCGGTTGCATTCAGGTCCCCCACCCAGGCTGGTGGTCGCTGTCCTTTACTCTGCACTTGTTTTTGTGTATGGTGGACTGCCTGGTCTGGAACTCAGGAGTCCGCTCCCGGCTGGATATGGCCTAAGGAGCCGTGCCCGCAGGCGCTGGCCCGTGGGATCTAAGGGCCCTGGCGGTGGCCTTATCCCTATCAGTGGGCTGTTGTCTTCTTTGAGGGACTTTAGGTGGGATAGGACCTATAATCCTGCCCTCAATCATTTAATTAGCTAGGCCGCTGGTTTCGGTCCTGGCTTCAGGGTCCTAGGTGACTAGGGTTTCAGGTCGGCTGTGTGTTTCCTAAGTGAGGAAAGGTGTTGTGCGGGGGCCTATCTGTAACTACCTGGTTTTGCCAGGGCATCACACCTTCCTTCAGACTTGATTCTGACAGTCCCTGAAACTTGGTACACAGGTACTTAAACATCTCTCCTTCTTTCAGTAGCGCTTTCACAAACAGCTTCATCAGTCCAAGCTTACAGTGGAGTGGTGGCAAGAGAACTTTAGGTGGGATCAACTAAGCTTTATGCAACAATGTTCTTGAGTCCCGGTTACAAAGATGTTCTTGTTGGCCAATTTTTTTTGCTCCAGTGAAGAGTCCTAACCTGGCTTTCCAATTCACACAAAAAGCATGTGTTCTGCCTTCTTTTACGTAATGCTGTGAATCTCTAGCATACAGCTAAACCCTAGTTCACATTTCAAATAAACAGACTGTGGAGTTCAATAGCCTTGATTTATTAGCTGGTAACGTGAACTTGATTGCAGTATACATGGAATATACAGTGAATATAGGAATATCCAAGATGCAGTTGAAGACAGAATACGGTATATCCAAGATACTGTTTTATACGGGTAAAAACTATAACAAGAAAATGATTACAGTCAGTACAGTGTTAATACAGAGTTAACATAGCATAACAGTACATGAGATGCAGTTCTTACGAGAATGTAGGTGAAAGGTCACTGCATCTGCAATACATAGAAATCTTATCTAGACAAACAAGACAGGGATGACACTAAAGGTGTAGAAGTACAATGTACAATGCATTTACTACACTCTTCCATCTAGGATTCTATCACTAACACATGTAATTTGCTTTGCTCACCGGATTACACTAGGCAGGGGTGAATGTACAGAGAGGTAAGTCGGCATGTCCTTTCCTGACAAATCCAAAGAGAAAATGGCTGCAGGCTTCTTCTCAGCTCAGGGAGGCATTCCTTACCCAGAATACATTTAGCTTAAAGGGAAACTCAGCAATTCAAAAGAATAACAATGACCTCTAGGGGTTGTAACAGAAATTTCAATGAATGACTATTAGCAGGCTGCCATGAGGCAGAACAGCATGGGTATTTAATATATCCTCCTTGCTGCCCAAGAAGCAATGAGAACATTTTTAGACCACCACATATTGACCATCCATGCTCCTTGTAGTTAAGTTTCTTGAGAATAAAGTCTAAATTCTCACAGCTTTCTTCCAAGTGCATAGCATGTGTGACGCCCTGGACTAGCCAGGTAGTCACAAACACAAAATCACACACACCCCCTCCCCTGGATAGTCTACATCAGTCACACAAAATCCTTGTTGCCTCCTTCAGGGTCTGATGTCCACACCAGGTGGGGCGGAGCCAGGCGGTTGGCCCCACCCACCGAGGAGTTCACAGGCCTGGAGGCGGGAAAAAGCAGTTAGTTTAGTTTTGTAGTGGAAAGTGAGAGGACAGAAACTGTTAGTGTCTGGGTAGGAGCCCAGGCACTGTCAGCAAGGTCGGCAGACGGTGGTGGCCGTCTGCAGGAGGTGGTACAAGTCAGCTGAACCGTAGGACCGGGGACGGGCGGTGACCCGAGGGGAACTGAACCGGTGAGCGGATCTGTACCAAGCACAAAGGCAGGGCCATTGGACCCTGACCAGGCTAGGAGCCGCCGACAATGGTCAAATCCGAGAGTGACCGGAATCCCAGGGGTTCCCTAACACCCAAGACCCGACAGAAGGCAACCGTCCACACCGTGAGGATAAAAAGCCACCGCCATAGGCTAGAGATCCAAGGGCCAGCGCCTGCGGGCAAACGGGCTCCCTCGGTATGTACACCCCAGCCATCCAGCCTCCCCGTACCGCCACCGGGCCCCGGGATCACCAACCCCTACCCACGGAGGGGGAACCAACATCCTAGCTGCTCCCTGCCATCGCTCCCGGGATCCCCGTCACCAGCAGTGGTGGTGCCCATTATCACCACGACCTGTGGGTGACGTCACTAACTATCTCCCCAAACAAACCACCCCCTTTTCACTCGTGGGCGAGGAGCGCTGCTCGAGTCCCCGGATCTGGCCCTCCGCTCGAGCCACCGAGCAGCAGCAGCAGCAGAAGTCCCCGAACCCGAGCGTAGCGTGCGTGGCCCCTCTGCCCGCGACACATGCCCTACACACACTGAAGAATACTTACTGCCATTGAGCAGTAGCACAGCTTTCAGACTTTTTGGATGAAACAATGACGTGTCTCCACTCGCTCACATTGTACTTAATGTTACATTTTCCATCAGCACAGGAACATCGCTTGAATACACTAGAGCACCATCTTCAGAAAAGTATGGAGGGAATCTTTTCAGAATTCTAACCTTTTGGAAACCTATTGTCACGCTCTCCGGGTCCCCTGCTTCGCTCCCCGGCTCCTCTGGCAGACATCCCCCGCTCCACGGTCTCCAGCCTCCACCACCTGCGGTCCCCAGGCGGCCCGGTCCCCGCTCCCGGCGCCCGTCGGCAGCCCTGCTCCAGGCCGGCTCCCCTGCTTCCTATACACCGCTCCCTGCCCTGGCTTCTGGCACCCGGGCCTCGCGCATGCGCATTAGGGCGCGCGCGCGGTCATTGACCCTCTCTTAAAGGGCCAGCGTCCACTGACAGGAAATTGAACACACAGGTACAGGGTATAAAGGGGTTTAATGTCCAAGTGGGCGGGGCCTGTTCTTCGTGTTTCCTAAGCTAGGAGTCAGGTCTCCTTGTGTCTCTGTGATATACTTACCTATCTCTCTTCTAGAGCCGCTCCTGCCTCGCCATCCGGTCCTGCCGATTCCCGAACCCCGAACGCTGACTATCTGCCATCCCGTCAGTCCGTACCATCTCTGATCCCTGTGGTGACCCGTCCTCTCGCTCCATCGGTTCCGGACTCTGCCTGACATCTCGGCCTCCGAACCTGAGCTCCGTCACCCGGACTACCATCAGTGACTCCGTGGTCCCAGGGACTTCTCCATTCCACTCTTTTGCACGGACTGTCCTGCTACCCGTAGTGCTCCGGCTACCGGACCCCTTGCCTTCATTAAGGTGTTCGGCCCAGTGGATCCACCTCCTGGGTCTGCCCGTCCACCTGGCCCTAACACCTATAGAATCAGTGTTTGTGAAAAAACTGTACGTGATGATATTTTTTCAATATTTTTACTGAGTCCAATGATCAAAAGTATGAAAAAAATCACATCTTTCAAAAATTTTTACCCTTGGAAACCTGTGTTATTATTACTATGCACGAGCCCTAAATTGTCTGAAAAACAACAAATATGCTGGTTGGATAGACCTTGACCCCACAATTCAACGGCCACAATTAAGGAGAAAAGTGCTAAGAGAGTTAAATTTGCCCCTGAAATAACCCATGATACGGGCCAAGGAGGGACACACCATTTTGATCCGAAAATAGCCCAACACCATGAGAGACGGGCAAATCCGTGAAAAGACAAAGTTCCAAGCTACAACTGACGCAGGATCTACAGCACATACGCCCATTGTAATTGTTCATGATTTCCGGCCACTACGCATTTCAGCCTTCAGGGACCTGGTAATTCGAATGCTATGTCCAGGAGTAGAGATGAGCGAACCGGTCCCGGTTCGGCTCGAGGTCGGTTCGCCGAACGGAGCTCCCGTTCGAGTTCGGCTCGTCGAACGTTCGACGAACCGAACTCGAGCCAATAGGAAACAATGGCAGGCAATCACAAACACAGTAAAACACCTAGAAAACACCCTCAAAGGTGTCCAAAAGGTGACAAACAACTCACAACACAACACAAACACATGGGAAAGTGACAAGGACATATACTCATGCGAAAACAAAACAGCTGGACAAGGAAAAAGAGGAGGACACACAGATATAGGCATGGCACGCCATTCTAAAATCATGTAAAACACCGCAAGGTGACTCCAAGCGGAGTCTCCCTTTTTTCCAAAAATTGGGCCCCACACACACCCACCCCTTCAGTGGCAGCAGTTGTGCCCCAGTTGTACACTTCACAGCTACATTTGCATCAAGCACATTCAAAAATACGCTATTCTTAACCGTCCCCAGGATGACACCGGGGTAAGTAGCAAAGTCTTTCCTGATCCCAGCTCTGTTCATCTTGGCTTCTTTTAAAAACACAGCAAGCAAGGGTTACTCCAAGCGGAGTCTCCCTTTTTTCCAAAAATTGGGCCACACAGACACCCACCCCATCAGTGGCAGCACTTGGGCCCTAGTTGCAAACAGGATGTTTTGATTTGCATCAAGCAAATTCAAAAATACGCCATAATTAACCGTCCCCAGGATGACACCGGGGTAGGTAGCAAAGTCTTTCCTGATCCCAGCTCTGTTCATCTTGGCTTCTTTTAAAAACACAGCAAGCAAGGGTTACTCCAAGCGGAGTCTCCCTTTTTTCCAAAAATTGGGCCACACAGACACCCACCCCATCAGTGGCAGGACTTGGGCCCTAGTTGCAAACAGGATGTTTTGATTTGCATCAAGCACATTCAAAAATACGCCATTCTTATCCGTCCCCAGGATGACACCGGGGTAGGTAGATAAAGTCTTTGCTGACCCATGACTTGTTCATCTTGGCTTCTTTTAAAAACACAGCAAGCAAGGGTTACTCCAAGCGGAGTCTCCCTTTTTTCCAAAAATTGGGCCACACAGACACCCACCCCATCAGTGGCAGCACTTGGGCCCTAGTTGCAAACAGGATGTTTTGATTTGCATCAAGCACATTCAAAAATACGCCATAATTAACCGTCCCCAGGATGACACCGGGGTAGGTAGCAAAGTCTTTCCTGATCCCAGCTCTGTTCATCTTGGCTTCTTTTAAAAACACAGCAAGCAAGGGTTACTCCAAGCGGAGTCTCCCTTTTTTCCAAAAATTGGGCCACACAGACACCCACCCCATCAGTGGCAGCACTTGGGCCCTAGTTGCAAACAGGATGTTTTGATTTGCATCAAGCACATTCAAAAATACGCCATAATTAACCGTCCCCAGGATGACACCGGGGTAGGTAGCAAAGTCTTTCCTGATCCCAGCTCTGTTCATCTTGGCTTCTTTTAAAAACACAGCAAGCAAGGGTTACTCCAAGCGGAGTCTCCCTTTTTTCCAAAAATTGGGCCACACAGACACCCACCCCATCAGTGGCAGCACTTGGGCCCTAGTTGCAAACAGGATGTTTTGATTTCCATCAAGCACATTCCAAAATTCGCCATAATTAACCGTCCCCAGGATGACACCGGGGTAGGTAGCAAAGTCTTTCCTGATCCCAGCTCTGTTCATCTTGGCTTCTTTTAAAAACACAGCAAGCAAGGGTTACTCCAAGCGGAGTCTCCCTTTTTTCCAAAAATTGGGCCACACAGACACCCACCCCATCAGTGGAAGCACTTGGGCCCTAGTTGCAAACAGGATGTTTTGATTTGCATCAAGCACATTCAAAAATACGCCATAATTAACCGTCCCCAGGATGACACCGGGGTAGGTAGCAAAGTCTTTCCTGATCCCAGCTCTGTTCATCTTGGCTTCTTTTAAAAACACAGCAAGCAAGGGTTACTCCAAGCGGAGTCTCCCTTTTTTCCAAAAATTGGGCCACACAGACACCCACCCCATCAGTGGCAGCACTTGGGCCCTAGTTGCAAACAGGATGTTTTGATTTGCATCAAGCACATTCAAAAATACGCCATAATTAACCGTCCCCAGGATGACACCGGGGTAGGTAGCAAAGTCTTTCCTGATCCCAGCTCTGTTCATCTTGGCTTCTTTTAAAAACACAGCAAGCAAGGGTTACTCCAAGCGGAGTCTCCCTTTTTTCCAAAAATTGGGCCCCACACACACCCACCCCTTCAGTGGCAGCAGTTGTGCCCCAGTTGTACACTTCACAGCTACATTTGCATCAAGCACATTCAAAAATACGCTATTCTTAACCGTCCCCAGGATGACACCGGGGTAGGTAGCAAAGTCTTTCCTGATCCCAGCTCTGTTCATCTTGGCTTCTTTTAAAAACACAGCAAGCAAGGGTTACTCCAAGTGGAGTCTCCCTTTTTTCCAAAAATTGGGCCACACAGACACCCACCCCATCAGTGGCAGCACTTGGGCCCTAGTTGCAAACAGGATGTTTTGATTTGCATCAAGCACATTCAAAAATACGCCATAATTAACCGTCCCCAGGATGACACCGGGGTAGGTAGCAAAGTCTTTCCTGATCCCAGCTCTGTTCATCTTGGCTTCTTTTAAAAACACAGCAAGCAAGGGTTACTCCAAGCGGAGTCTCCCTTTTTTCCAAAAATTGGGCCCCACACACACCCACCCCTTCAGTGGCAGCAGTTGTGCCCCAGTTGTACACTTCACAGCTACATTTGCATCAAGCACATTCAAAAATACGCTATTCTTAACCGTCCCCAGGATGACACCGGGGTAGGTAGCAAAGTCTTTCCTGATCCCAGCTCTGTTCATCTTGGCTTCTTTTAAAAACACAGCAAGCAAGGGTTACTCCAAGCGGAGTCTCCCTTTTTTCCAAAAATTGGGCCACACAGACACCCACCCCATCAGTGGCAGCACTTGGGCCCTAGTTGCAAACAGGATGTTTTGATTTGCATCAAGCACATTCAAAAATACGCCATAATTAACCGTCCCCAGGATGACACCGGGGTAGGTAGCAAAGTCTTTCCTGATCCCAGCTCTGTTCATCTTGGCTTCTTTTAAAAACACAGCAAGCAAGGGTTACTCCAAGCGGAGTCTCCCTTTTTTTCCAAAAATTGGGCCCCACACACACCCACCCCTTCAGTGGCAGCAGTTGTGCCCCAGTTGTACACTTCACAGCTACATTTGCATCAAGCACATTCAAAAATACGCTATTCTTAACCGTCCCCAGGATGACACCGGGGTAGGTAGCAAAGTCTTTCCTGATCCCAGCTCTGTTCATCTTGGCTTCTTTTAAAAACACAGCAAGCAAGGGTTACTCCAAGCGGAGTCTCCCTTTTTTCCAAAAATTGGGCCACACAGACACCCACCCCATCAGTGGCAGCACTTGGGCCCTAGTTGCAAACAGGATGTTTTGATTTGCATCAAGCACATTCCAAATCAACAAGCATTTACTCTCCCCAGGATGACACAGGGGTAGTAAATTCCTTATGGATCCATGACTTGTTCATTTTGATGAACGTCAGTCTGTCCACATTGTCACTGGACAGACGCGTGCGCTTATCTGTCAGCACACACCCAGCAGCACTGAATACACGTTCAGAGACAACGCTGGCAGCTGGACACGACAAAATCTCCAAGGCGTAACTGGAGAGCTCTGGCCATTTTTCTAGGTTTGAAGCCCAAAAGGAGCAAGGCTCCAGTTGCACAGTCATGGCATCGATGTTCATTTGGAGATACTCCTGTATCATCCTCTCCAGCCGTTGAGTATGTGTCAGACTTGTTGTCTCTGGTGGCCTTGCAAAAGAGGGTCTAAAAAAATTATGAAAAGATTCCATAAAATTGCTGTTACCGGCACCAGATACGGTCCTACTGGTACGGGTAGACTGTTGAAGATGACGAGACCGTCCCATGTTTGTCAAGTTACAACTGGGAGATTCCCTCCCTGCACCTGCACGGTTGTTTGGTGGAAAAGCCGAGCTAAGATCGAGTAACAGCTTCTGCTGATACTCCTGCATACGTGCGTCCCTTTCTATGGCTGGAATTATGTCACAAAATTTGGACTTGTACCGGGGATCTAATAGTGTGGCAATCCAGTAGTCATCATCACTTCTAATTTTGACAATACGACTGTCATGTTGGAGGTAGTGCAACAAAAAGGCACTCATGTGTCTTGCGCAGCCATGCGGACCAAGTCCACGCTGTGTTTGTGGCATAGAGGTGCTACCCGTTCTTTCTTCCTCTGACATCTCCCCCCAACCTCTTTCAACTGAAATTTGACCAAGGTCTCCCTCATCCGCTGAGTCTTCCATGTCCATGGACAGTTCGTCCTCCATTTCTTCATGTTCTCCTGCACCTTGCTCAACATTTCGCCTGCTACTATGCGCCCTTGTCGATCCCTGTTCCTCATGGTCCCATGCCTGCTGCGTTGGTGATGATGAACGTCTGGACCTTGGTGATGTTGTTGTCCCTTGCGCATATGAATCCTCCTGTAGTCCCTCCCCTTCATGTTGTCCCACCCCCTGACTCCGAATAGTGTTTAGCGTGTGCTCCAGCATGTAAATGACTGGAATCGTCATGCTGATAATGGCATTGTCAGAGCTAAACATATTCGTCGCCATGTCGAAACTGTGCAGAAGGGTGCATAGGTCCTTGATCTGAGACCACTCCATCAGGGTGATCTGCCCCACCTCTGCATCTCGTTGGCCCAGGCTATACGTCATGACGTATTGCACCAGGGCTCTGCGGTGCTGCCACAGTCGCTGTAACATGTGGAGAGTTGAATTCCAGCGTGTCGCCACATCGCATTTCAGGCGATGAACCGGCAGGCCGAAAGACTTCTGGAGCGATGCAAGTCGCTCTGCTGCGGCGCTTGAACGGCGGAAGTGAGCTGACAGTTTTCGTGCCCTGTTCAGAAGGCCATCTAGGCCGGGATAGTGTGTTAAAAATTGCTGGACGACAAGGTTCAACACGTGAGCCATACAAGGTACGTGTGTCACAATGCCCAGGCGAAGTGCCGCACCCAGGTTTGCAGCATTGTCGCACACGGCCTTACCAGGCTGCAGGTTGAGTGGAGACAACCATTTATTAAACTCGGACCGCAGAGCTGACCACAACTCCTCAGCTGTGTGACTCTTATTCCCAAGACATGTCAAGCTAAAGACCGCCTGATGCCGTTGCGCTCTGCTGCCAGCATAGTAATGAGGCGTGCGTGATTCCTTCTGCGCAGTGAGAACGCTGGTGGCCTGACCAGGCAGGCTTGGGGCGGAGGTGGAGGACCCAGATGAGGTGGAGGATGCAGAAGCTGTGGAGGAACTTGGACAGACAGAGGATTGACACACAAGTCGTGGGGACGGCAAGACTTGTGCAGCAGACCCTTCACCATCTATCACCATAGTTACCCAGTGCCCAGTCAGCGACATGTAACGTCCCTGTCCATGCTTACTGGTCCAAGTATCGGTGGTGAAATGCACCCGTTCACACACAGAGTTTCTCAAGGAAGCGGTGATGTTGTGTGCGACATGCTGGTGTAGCGCGGGCACACCTTTCTTAGAGAAGTAGTGGCGACTAGGCATCTGGTACTGGGGCACAGCGACAGACATAAGGTCTCTAAAATCCTGTGTGTCCACTAGGCGGAAAGGCAGCATTTCGGTAGACAACAGCTTACAGAGGGATAGAGTCAACCTCTTAGCTTTGTCATGGGTCGGAGGAAGTGGCCTTTTATTTGACCACATCTGAGGGACAGAGATCTGGCTGCTGTGTGTAGACGGTGTTGAGTAGGGTGTCCCTGGAAAAATGCAGGTTTGTGAGGAAAGTGCAGGCGGAGACATGATGTTGCCTTCATCCAACGTTGGTGCTATCGATGTCTGAGAGAGCTGTACACACTCACTTGTTTCCCCTTCCAAACCAACTGACGACCTTACAAGCAAACTGCCTGTTGCGGTTACAGTGGTGGAAGTTTGGCGTGGAAAAACAGGTGTGACAGCTGTCCCCACAGTCCTAGAAGATGAAGAGCGCGCGGATGCACTGGAAGGGGCGGGCGGTGGATGGTTCGCTCTTGCAGCATTGCAGCACAGTGAGCTTCCTACCGGGACCTATGATATTTATTCATGTGACGATTCATGGAAGAAGTTGTCAAAGTGCTGAGGTTTTGACCTCTACTAAGAGAATCATGACAAATTTTACATATCACATGATTTGGGCGATCTTTTTCTATGTCAAAAAAGGACCAGGCTAGGCAAGGCTTAGAGGCCATGCGACCTGTTGATCCACCCCGAATAATGCTCATAGGCAGAGTGGTGGCTGAGGATGCAGTTGTAGACGTGCTACCAGTGCTCCGACTCTGTCCAGGAAGGCGCAAGGTAACTTCGTCGTCGGTTGCATCCTCCTCCACCGCCTCTGTTGACCTCCTCGAGTGCCTGACTGGGGGTTGACAGTAGGTGGGATCTAGAACTTCATCATCAATTGTTGTGTTTGCACTCCCCTCCCCCTCAGACCGAGCCTCTTCTTGCCCTGACCGAATATTTAAGTTGTCATCCCAATCGGGTATCTGCGTCTCATCTTCATCAGTATGTTCCTCATTGTCTATAACCACAGGTGTTACAGTTTGTGACAAAGGGTCAACATTATGCTCAGAAACTTGGTCCTCACAGCCTGAATCAGAGTCACAAAGGTTCTGGGCATCACTGCAGACCATTTCCTGTTCTGTATTCACTGTAGCTTGGGAGCAGACCTCTGATTCCCAGGCTATAGTGTGACTGAACAGCTCTGCAGACTCAGCCATCTCAGTTCCACCATACTGTGCAGGGCTGATGGAGACTTCAGAGCTGGGAGAAATCAAGTGTGATTGGGATGACAACTCAGAGGACTGGTGTTTTTTGGATGCGGTACTTGAAGTGGCTGAGAGGGCACTTGTTGGACCACTTGAGATCCATTCAAGCATTTTCCTTTTTTGCCCATCATCTACCTTTCTTCCTGTTGTTCGTGTCCGTAAAAAAGGGAGCACATCGGATTGTCCACGGTAAGTAGTAGACATCTTACTTTTGCTGGTAGATGGTCTATCTTCAGCAGATGATAATGGAGCTTTGCCACTTTCCCCACAGACAAAACCTTTTTTGCCTTTTCCACCACGCCTCTTCCCCTTTCCACCAGCATCTGTCATTTTGCCACTCATGTTGATTGCGACAAGATTGTGGACTGAAAATGTGGTAGTAAAAATTGAGAGGTGGTGAAGATTGCAGTGGTGGTCTAGCTTTATTAACAGCAGAATAATAAAGAATAAATATCCCTGACAATGCAACTTATTTATAATGAGTTGGAGTGTGCAACGCAGGCAGATGCGCTCTGCAAATGTCTTGGCACTAGTGGGACTATAGCAAAGTCCAATAGCCACGTATAGGATGCCACTAGGTACACTGAGTGTTTGCTAGTATAATGGCTAAGTTAAAATTAGTTGGAGTGTGCAACGCAGGCAGATGCGCTCTGCAAATGTCTTGGCACTAGTGGGACTATAGCAAAGTCCAATAGCCACGTATAGGATGCCACTAGGTACACTGAGTGTTTGCTAGTATAATGGCTTACTTATAATTAGTTGGAGTGTGCAATGCAGGCAGATGCGCTCTGCAAATGTCTTGGCACTAGTGGGACTATAGCAAAGTCCAATAGCCACGTATAGGATGCCACTAGGTACACTGAGTGTTTGCTAGAATAATGGCTAAGTTAAAATTAGTTGGAGTGTGCAACGCAGGCAGATGCGCTCTGCAAATGTCTTGGCACTAGTGGGACTATAGCAAAGTCCAATAGCCACGTATAGGATGCCACTAGGTACACTGAGTGTTTGCTAGTATAATGGCTTACTTATAATTAGTTGGAGTGTGCAACGCAGGCAGATACGCTCTGCAAATGTCTTGGCACTAGTGGGACTATAGCAAAGTCCAATAGCCACGTATAGGATGCCACTAGGTACACTGAGTGTTTGCTAGTATAATGGCTTACTTATAATTAGTTGGAGTGTGCAACGCAGGCAGATGCGCTCTGCAAATGTCTTGGCACTAGTGGGACTATAGCAAAGTCCAATAGCCACAGATAGGATGCCACTAGGTACACTGAGTGTTTGCTAGTATAATGGCTTACTTATAATTAGTTGGAGTGTGCAACGCAGGCAGATGCGCTCTGCAAATGTCTTGGCACTAGTGGGACTATAGCAAGGTCCAATAGCCACGTATAGGATGCCACTAGGTACACTGAGTGTTTGCTAGTATAATGGCTTACTTATAATTAGTTGGAGTGTGCAACGCAGGCAGATGCGCTCTGCAAATGTCTTGGCACTAGTGGGACTATAGCAAAGTCCAATAGCCACGTATAGGATGCCACTAGGTACACTGAGTGTTTACTAGTATAATGGCTTACTTATAATTAGTTGGAGTGTGCAACGCAGGCAGATGCGCTCTGCAAATGTCTTGGCACTAGTGGGACTATAGCAAGGTCCAATAGCCACGTATAGGATGCCACTAGGTACACTGAGTGCTTGCTAGTATAATGGCTTACTTATAATTAGTTGGAGTGTGCAACGCAGGCAGATGCGCTCTGCAAATGTCTTGGCACTAGTGGGACTATAGCAAAGTCCAATAGCCACGTATAGGATGCCACTAGGTACACTGAGTGTTTGCTAGTATAATGGCTTAGTTTAAAAAAGTTGGAGTGTGCAATGCAGGCAGACGTGCTCTGCAAATGTCTTTGCACTAGTGGGACTATAGCAAAGTCCAATAGCCACAGATAGGATGCCACTAGGTACACTGAGTTTTTGCTAGTATAATGGCTTACTTATAATTAGTTGGAGTGTGCAACGCAGGCAGATGCGCTCTGCAAATGTCTTGGCACTAGTGGGACTATAGCAAGGTCCAATAGCCACGTATAGGATGCCACTAGGTACACTCAGTGTTTGCTAGTATAATGGCTTACTTATAATTAGTTGGAGTGTGCAACGCAGGCAGATGCGCTCTGCAAATGTCTTGGCACTAGTGGGACTATAGCAAGGTCCAATAGCCACGTATAGGATGCCACTAGGTACACTGAGTGTTTGCTAGTATAATGGCTTACTTATAATTAGTTGGAGTGTGCAACGCAGGCAGATGCGCTCTGCAAATGTCTTGGCACTAGTGGGACTATAGCAAAGTCCAATAGCCACAGATAGGATGCCACTAGGTACACTGAGTGTTTGCTAGTATAATGGCTTACTTATAATTAGTTGGAGTGTGCAACGCAGGCAGATGCGCTCTGCAAATGTCTTGGCACTAGTGGGACTATAGCAAGGTCCAATAGCCACGTATAGGATGCCACTAGGTACACTGAGTGTTTGCTAGTATAATGGCTTACTTATAATTAGTTGGAGTGTGCAACGCAGGCAGATGCGCTCTGCAAATGTCTTGGCACTAGTGGGACTATAGCAAGGTCCAATAGCCACGTATAGGATGCCACTAGGTACACTGAGTGTTTGCTAGTATAATATAATATAATTCCCATTGTAAGGAAGTGGGTCTATTTTAGTATAGCCCTTAGGCAGGGCAGCCAAAAATTGGGAGGCTCCACGTTGTCCCTGCATAGAGACGTGCATGAGGGCCTCAAAACATTGTTCCCATTGCAAAGGAGCGGGTCTCCTGTCGTTGTAATGTCCATTCTGCAAAGAATGGGCGAAAAAATTTACCACTGGGGGTATACCTGAAACAAAGGCCTAACTCTTGTAACGGTCATCCCTGCATTATAAAACCGGACATTTTCTTCACGGACGCCATTATCTGCCTTCTGCGTCTTTGGTGTCAGACATCACTGTCGCAGCTCCGTCCTCCTGAGTCCTATAGCCGATACAGCTGTATGCGCTGCATACACAGCGTTAGACAGCATAGGGAGAGCACTTTATAGCAGTCCTTTTAAGGGCTCAAACCGGCAGGGTCAGAGAGCCATAGGTGACAGGTCCTGCAAACAGCAACAGCATCTGTGTAGCCAAGGTCAGGGATTTCCTCCCTGCATTTCACCATTAGGAGGGAATAGAAAGGCAGGCTTCCATTCCTCTACCCAGAGCACCACAATCCTGCCACTGTACCCTCCTGTCCTCTGCACACTCCAACTCATTATAACTAAGCCATTATACTAGCAAACACTCAGTGTACCTAGTGGCATCCTATCTGTGGCTATTGGACTTTGCTATAGTCCCACTAGTGCAAAGACATTTGCAGAGCACGTCTGCCTGCATTGCACACTCCAACTTTTTTAAACTAAGCAATTTTACTAGCAAACACTCAGTGTACCTAGTGGCATCCTATACGTGGCTATTGGACTTTGCTATAGTCCCACTAGTGCCAAGACATTTGCAGAGCGCATCTGCCTGCGTTGCACACTCCAACTAATTTTAACTTAGCCATTATACTAGCAAACACTCAGTGTACCTAGTGGCATCCTATACGTGCCTATTGGACTTTGCTATAGTCCCACTAGTGCCAAGACATTTGCAGAGCGCATCTGCCTGTGTTGCACACTCCAACTAATTATAAGTAAGCCATTATACTAGCAAACACTCAGTGTACCTAGTGGCATCCTATCTGTGGCTATTGGACTTTGCTATAGTCCCACTAGTGCAAAGACATTTGCAGAGCACGTCTGCCTGCATTGCACACTCCAACTTTTTTAAACTAAGCAATTTTACTAGCAAACACTCAGTGTACCTAGTGGCATCCTATACGTGGCTATTGGACTTTGCTATAGTCCCACTAGTGCCAAGACATTTGCAGAGGGCATCTGCCTGCGTTGCACACTCCAACTAATTATAAGTAAGCCATTATACTAGCAAACACTCAGTGTACCTAGTGGCATCCTATCTGTGGCTATTGGACTTTGCTATAGTCCCACTAGTGCAAAGACATTTGCAGAGCACGTCTGCCTGCATTGCACACTCCAACTTTTTTAAACTAAGCAATTTTACTAGCAAACACTCAGTGTACCTAGTGGCATCCTATACGTGGCTATTGGACTTTGCTATAGTCCCACTAGTGCCAAGACATTTGCAGAGCGCATCTGCCTGCGTTGCACACTCCAACTAATTATAAGTAAGCCATTATACTAGCAAACACTCAGTGTACCTAGTGGCATCCTATCTGTGGCTATTGGACTTTGCTATAGTCCCACTAGTGCCAAGACATTTGCAGAGCGCATCTGCCTGCGTTGCACACTCCAACTAATTATAAGTAAGCCATTATACTAGCAAACATTCAGTGTACCTAGTGGCATCCTATACGTGGCTATTGGACCTTGCTATAGTCCCACTAGTGCCAAGACATTTGCAGAGCGCATCTGCCTGCGTTGCACACTCCAACTAATTATAAGTAAGCCATTATACTAGCAAACACTCAGTGTACCTAGTGGCATCCTATACGTGGCTATTGGACCTTGCTATAGTCCCACTAGTGCCAAGACATTTGCAGAGCGCATCTGCCTGCGTTGCACACTCCAACTAATTATAAGTAAGCCATTATACTAGCAAACACTCAGTGTACCTAGTGGCATCCTATCTGTGGCTATTGGACTTTGCTATAGTCCCACTAGTGCCAAGACATTTGCAGAGCGCATCTGCCTGCGTTGCACACTCCAACTAATTTTAACTTAGCCATTATACTAGCAAACACTCAGTGTACCTAGTGGCATCCTATACGTGGCTATTGGACTTTGCTATAGTCCCACTAGTGCCAAGACATTTGCAGAGCGCATCTGCCTGCGTTGCACACTCCAACTAATTATAAGTAAGCCATTATACTAGCAAACACTCAGTGTACCTAGTGGCATCCTATCTGTGGCTATTGGACTTTGCTATAGTCCCACTAGTGCAAAGACATTTGCAGAGCACGTCTGCCTGCATTGCACACTCCAACTTTTTTAAACTAAGCAATTTTACTAGCAAACACTCAGTGTACCTAGTGGCATCCTATACGTGGCTATTGGACTTTGCTATAGTCCCACTAGTGCCAAGACATTTGCAGAGGGCATCTGCCTGCGTTGCACACTCCAACTAATTATAAGTAAGCCATTATACTAGCAAACACTCAGTGTACCTAGTGGCATCCTATCTGTGGCTATTGGACTTTGCTATAGTCCCACTAGTGCAAAGACATTTGCAGAGCACGTCTGCCTGCATTGCACACTCCAACTAATTATAAGTAAGCCATTATACTAGCAAACACTCAGTGTACCTAGTGGCATCCTATACGTGGCTATTGGACTTTGCTATAGTCCCACTAGTGCCAAGACATTTGCAGAGCGCATCTGCCTGCGTTGCACACTCCAACTAATTATAAGTAAGCCATTATACTAGCAAACACTCAGTGTACCTAGTGGCATCCTATCTGTGGCTATTGGACTTTGCTATAGTCCCACTAGTGCAAAGACATTTGCAGAGCACGTCTGCCTGCATTGCACACTCCAACTTTTTTAAACTAAGCAATTTTACTAGCAAACACTCAGTGTACCTAGTGGCATCCTATACGTGGCTATTGGACTTTGCTATAGTCCCACTAGTGCCAAGACATTTGCAGAGGGCATCTGCCTGCGTTGCACACTCCAACTAATTATAAGTAAGCCATTATACTAGCAAACACTCAGTGTACCTAGTGGCATCCTATCTGTGGCTATTGGACTTTGCTATAGTCCCACTAGTGCAAAGACATTTGCAGAGCACGTCTGCCTGCATTGCACACTCCAACTTTTTTAAACTAAGCAATTTTACTAGCAAACACTCAGTGTACCTAGTGACATCCTATCTGTGGCTATTGGACTTTGCTATAGTCCCACTAGTGCCAAGACATTTGCAGAGCGCATCTGCCTGCGTTGCACACTCCAACTAATTATAAGTAAGCCATTATACTAGCAAACACTCAGTGTACCTAGTGGCATCCTATACGTGGCTATTGGACTTTGCTATAGTCCCACTAGTGCCAAGACATTTGCAGAGCGCATCTGCCTGCGTTGCACACTCCAACTAATTATAAGTAAGCCATTATACTAGCAAACATTCAGTGTACCTAGTGGCATCCTATACGTGGCTATTGGACCTTGCTATAGTCCCACTAGTGCCAAGACATTTGCAGAGCGCATCTGCCTGCGTTTCACACTCCAACTAATTATAAGTAAGCCATTATACTAGCAAACACTCAGTGTACCTAGTGGCATCCTATACGTGGCTATTGGACCTTGCTATAGTCCCACTAGTGCCAAGACATTTGCAGAGCGCATCTGCCTGCATTGCACACTCCAACTAATTATAAGTAAGCCATTATACTAGCAAACACTCAGTGTACCTAGTGGCATCCTATACGTGGCTATTGGACTTTGCTATAGTCCCACTAGTGCCAAGACATTTGCAGAGCGCATCTGCCTGCGTTGCACACTCCAACTAATTTTAACTTAGCCATTATACTAGCAAACACTCAGTGTACCTAGTGGCATCCTATACGTGGCTATTGGACTTTGCTATAGTCCCACTAGTGCCAAGACATTTGCAGAGCGCATCTGCCTGCGTTGCACACTCCAACTCATTATAAATAAGTTGCATTGTCAGGGATATTTATTCTTTATTATTCTGCTGTTAATAAAGCTAGACCACCACTGCAATCTTCACCACCTCTCAATTTTTACTACCACATTTTCAGTCCACAATCTTGTCGCAATCAACATGAGTGGCAAAATGACAGATGCTGGTGGAAAGGGGAAGAGGCGTGGTGGAAAAGGCAAAAAAGGTTTTGTCTGTGGGGAAAGTGGCAAAGCTCCATTATCATCTGCTGAAGATAGACCATCTACCAGCAAAAGTAAGATGTCTACTACTTACCGTGGACAATCCGATGTGCTCCCTTTTTTACGGACACGAACAACAGGAAGAAAGGTAGATGATGGGCAAAAAAGGAAAATGCTTGAATGGATCTCAAGTGGTCCAACAAGTGCCCTCTCAGCCACTTCAAGTACCGCATCCAAAAAACACCAGTCCTCTGAGTTGTCATCCCAATCACACTTGATTTCTCCCAGCTCTGAAGTCTCCATCAGCCCTGCACAGTATGGTGGAACTGAGATGGCTGAGTCTGCAGAGCTGTTCAGTCACACTATAGCCTGGGAATCAGAGGTCTGCTCCCAAGCTACAGTGAATACAGAACAGGAAATGGTCTGCAGTGATGCCCAGAACCTTTGTGACTCTGATTCAGGCTGTGAGGACCAAGTTTCTGAGCATAATGTTGACCCTTTGTCACAAACTGTAACACCTGTGGTTATAGACAATGAGGAACATACTGATGAAGATGAGACGCAGATACCCGATTGGGATGACAACTTAAATATTCGGTCAGGGCAAGAAGAGGCTCGGTCTGAGGGGGAGGGGAGTGCAAACACAACAATTGATGATGAAGTTCTAGATCCCACCTACTGTCAACCCCCAGTCAGGCACTCGAGGAGGTCAACAGAGGCGGTGGAGGAGGATGCAACCGACGACGAAGTTACCTTGCGCCTTCCTGGACAGAGTCGGAGCACTGGTAGCACGTCTACAACTGCATCCTCAGCCACCACTCTGCCTATGAGCATTATTCGGGGTGGATCAACAGGTCGCATGGCCTCTAAGCCTTGCCTAGCCTGGTCCTTTTTTGACATAGAAAAAGATCGCCCAAATCATGTGATATGTAAAATTTGTCATGATTCTCTTAGTAGAGGTCAAAACCTCAGCACTTTGACAACTTCTTCCATGAATCGTCACATGAATAAATATCATAGGTCCCGGTAGGAAGCTCACTGTGCTGCAATGCTGCAAGAGCGAACCATCCACCGCCCGCCCCTTCCAGTGCATCCGCGCGCTCTTCATCTTCTAGGACTGTGGGGACAGCTGTCACACCTGTTTTTCCACGCCAAACTTCCACCACTGTAACCGCAACAGGCAGTTTGCTTGTAAGGTCGTCAGTTGGTTTGGAAGGGGAAACAAGTGAGTGTGTACAGCTCTCTCAGACATCGATAGCACCAACGTTGGATGAAGGCAACATCATGTCTCCGCCTGCACTTTCCTCACAAACCTGCATTTTTCCAGGGACACCCTACTCAACACCGTCTACACACAGCAGCCAGATCTCTGTCCCTCAGATGTGGTCAAATAAAAGGCCACTTCCTCCGACCCATGACAAAGCTAAGAGGTTGACTCTATCCCTCTGTAAGCTGTTGTCTACCGAAATGCTGCCTTTCCGCCTAGTGGACACACAGGATTTTAGAGACCTTATGTCTGTCGCTGTGCCCCAGTACCAGATGCCTAGTCGCCACTACTTCTCTAAGAAAGGTGTGCCCGCGCTACACCAGCATGTCGCACACAACATCACCGCTTCCTTGAGAAACTCTGTGTGTGAACGGGTGCATTTCACCACCGATACTTGGACCAGTAAGCATGGACAGGGACGTTACATGTCGCTGACTGGGCACTGGGTAACTATGGTGATAGATGGTGAAGGGTCTGCTGCACAAGTCTTGCCGTCCCCACGACTTGTGTGTCAATCCTCTGTCTGTCCAAGTTCCTCCACAGCTTCTGCATCCTCCACCTCATCTGGGTCCTCCACCTCCGCCCCAAGCCTGCCTGGTCAGGCCACCAGCGTTCTCACTGCGCAGAAGGAATCACGCACGCCTCATTACTATGCTGGCAGCAGAGCGCAACGGCATCAGGCGGTCTTTAGCTTGACATGTCTTGGGAATAAGAGTCACACAGCTGAGGAGTTGTGGTCAGCTCTGCGGTCCGAGTTTAATAAATGGTTGTCTCCACTCAACCTGCAGCCTGGTAAGGCCGTGTGCGACAATGCTGCAAACCTGGGTGCGGCACTTCGCCTGGGCATTGTGACACACGTACCTTGTATGGCTCACGTGTTGAACCTTGTCGTCCAGCAATTTTTAACACACTATCCCGGCCTAGATGGCCTTCTGAACAGGGCACGAAAACTGTCAGCTCACTTCCGCCGTTCAAGCGCCGCAGCAGAGCGACTTGCATCGCTCCAGAAGTCTTTCGGCCTGCCGGTTCATCGCCTGAAATGCGATGTGGCGACACGCTGGAATTCAACTCTCCACATGTTACAGCGACTGTGGCAGCACCGCAGAGCCCTGGTGCAATACGTCATGACGTATAGCCTGGGCCAACGAGATGCAGAGGTGGGGCAGATCACCCTGATGGAGTGGTCTCAGATCAAGGACCTATGCACCCTTCTGCACAGTTTCGACATGGCGACGAATATGTTTAGCTCTGACAATGCCATTATCAGCATGACGATTCCAGTCATTTACATGCTGGAGCACACGCTAAACACTATTCGGAGTCAGGGGGTGGGACAACATGAAGGGGAGGGACTACAGGAGGATTCATATGCGCAAGGGACAACAACATCACCAAGGTCCAGACGTTCATCATCACCAACGCAGCAGGCATGGGACCATGGGGAACAGGGATCGACAAGGGCGCATAGTAGCAGGCGAAATGTTGAGCAAGGTGCAGGAGAACATGAAGAAATGGAGGACGAACTGTCCATGGACATGGAAGACTCAGCGGATGAGGGAGACCTTAGTCAAATTTCAGTTGAAAGAGGTTGGGGGGAGATGTCAGAGGAAGAAAGAACGGGTAGCACCTCTATGCCACAAACACAGCGTGGACTTGGTCCGCATGGCTGCGCAAGACACATGAGTGCCTTTTTGTTGCACTACCTCCAACATGACAGTCGTATTGTCAAAATTAGAAGTGATGATGACTACTGGATTGCCACACTATTAGATCCCCGGTACAAGTCCAAATTTTGTGACATAATTCCAGCCATAGAAAGGGACGCACGTATGCAGGAGTATCAGCAGAAGCTGTTACTCGATCTTAGCTCGGCTTTTCCACCAAACAACCGTGCAGGTGCAGGGAGGGAATCTCCCAGTTGTAACTTGACAAACATGGGACGGTCTCGTCATCTTCAACAGTCTACCCGTACCAGTAGGACCGTATCTGGTGCCGGTAACAGCAATTTTATGGAATCTTTTCATAATTTTTTTAGACCCTCTTTTGCAAGGCCACCAGAGACAACAAGTCTGACACATACTCAACGGCTGGAGAGGATGATACAGGAGTATCTCCAAATGAACATCGATGCCATGACTGTGCAACTGGAGCCTTGCTCCTTTTGGGCTTCAAACCTAGAAAAATGGCTAGAGCTCTCCAGTTACGCCTTGGAGATTTTGTCGTGTCCAGCTGCCAGCGTTGTCTCTGAACGTGTATTCAGTGCTGCTGGGTGTGTGCTGACAGATAAGCGCACGCGTCTGTCCAGTGACAATGTCATCAAAATGAACAAGTCATGGATCCATAAGGAATTTACTACCCCTGTGTCATCCTGGGGAGAGTAAATGCTTGTTGATTTGGAATGTGCTTGATGCAAATCAAAACATCCTGTTTGCAACTAGGGCCCAAGTGCTGCCACTGATGGGGTGGGTGTCTGTGTGGCCCAATTTTTGGAAAAAAGGGAGACTCCGCTTGGAGTAACCCTTGCTTGCTGTGTTTTTAAAAGAAGCCAAGATGAACAGAGCTGGGATCAGGAAAGACTTTGCTACCTACCCCGGTGTCATCCTGGGGACGGTTAAGAATAGCGTATTTTTGAATGTGCTTGATGCAAATGTAGCTGTGAAGTGTATAACTGGGGCACAACTGCTGCCACTGAAGGGGTGGGTGTGTGTGGGGCCCAATTTTTGGAAAAAAGGGAGACTCCGCTTGGAGTAACCCTTGCTTGCTGTGTTTTTAAAAGAAGCCAAGATGAACAGAGCTGGGATCAGGAAAGACTTTGCTACCTACCCCGGTGTCATCTTGGGGACGGTTAATTATGGCGTATTTTTGAATGTGCTTGATGCAAATCAAAACATCCTGTTTGCAACTAGGGCCCAAGTGCTGCCACTGATGGGGTGGGTGTCTGTGTGGCCCAATTTTTGGAAAAAAGGGAGACTCCGCTTGGAGTAACCCTTGCTTGCTGTGTTTTTAAAAGAAGCCAAGATGAACAGAGCTGGGATCAGGAAAGACTTTGCTACCTACCCCGGTGTCATCCTGGGGACGGTTAAGAATAGCGTATTTTTGAATGTGCTTGATGTAAATGTAGCTGTGAAGTGTACAACTGGGGCACAACTGCTGCCACTGAAGGGGTGGGTGTGTGTGGGGCCCAATTTTTGGAAAAAAGGGAGACTCCGCTTGGAGTAACCCTTGCTTGCTGTGTTTTTAAAAGAAGCCAAGATGAACAGAGCTGGGATCAGGAAAGACTTTGCTACCTACCCCGGTGTCATCCTGGGGACGGTTAATTATGGCGTATTTTTGAATGTGCTTGATGCAAATCAAAACATCCTGTTTGCAACTAGGGCCCAAGTGCTGCCACTGATGGGGTGGGTGTCTGTGTGGCCCAATTTTTGGAAAAAAGGGAGACTCCGCTTGGAGTAACCCTTGCTTGCTGTGTTTTTAAAAGAAGCCAAGATGAACAGAGCTGGGATCAGGAAAGACTTTGCTACCTACCCCGGTGTCATCCTGGGGACGGTTAAGAATAGCGTATTTTTGAATGTGCTTGATGCAAATGTAGCTGTGAAGTGTACAACTGGGGCACAACTGCTGCCACTGAAGGGGTGGGTGTGTGTGGGGCCCAATTTTTGGAAAAAAGGGAGACTCCGCTTGGAGTAACCCTTGCTTGCTGTGTTTTTAAAAGAAGCCAAGATGAACAGAGCTGGGATCAGGAAAGACTTTGCTACCTACCCCGGTGTCATCCTGGGGACGGTTAATTATGGCGTATTTTTGAATGTGCTTGATGCAAATCAAAACATCCTGTTTGCAACTAGGGCCCAAGTGCTGCCACTGATGGGGTGGGTGTCTGTGTGGCCCAATTTTTGGAAAAAAGGGAGACTCCGCTTGGAGTAACCCTTGCTTGCTGTGTTTTTAAAAGAAGCCAAGATGAACAGAGCTGGGATCAGGAAAGACTTTGCTACCTACCCGGTGTCATCCTGGGGACGGTTAATTATGGCGTATTTTTGAATGTGCTTGATGCAAATCAAAACATCCTGTTTGCAACTAGGGCCCAAGTGCTGCCACTGATGGGGTGGGTGTCTGTGTGGCCCAATTTTTGGAAAAAAGGGAGACTCCGCTTGGAGTAACCCTTGCTTGCTGTGTTTTTAAAAGAAGCCAAGATGAACAGAGCTGGGATCAGGAAAGACTTTGCTACCTACCCCGGTGTCATCCTGGGGACGGTTAATTATGGCGAATTTTGGAATGTGCTTGATGGAAATCAAAACATCCTGTTTGCAACTAGGGCCCAAGTGCTGCCACTGATGGGGTGGGTGTCTGTGTGGCCCAATTTTTGGAAAAAAGGGAGACTCCGCTTGGAGTAACCCTTGCTTGCTGTGTTTTTAAAAGAAGCCAAGATGAACAGAGCTGGGATCAGGAAAGACTTTGCTACCTACCCCGGTGTCATCCTGGGGACGGTTAATTATGGCGTATTTTTGAATGTGCTTGATGCAAATCAAAACATCCTGTTTGCAACTAGGGCCCAAGTGCTGCCACTGATGGGGTGGGTGTCTGTGTGGCCCAATTTTTGGAAAAAAGGGAGACTCCGCTTGGAGTAACCCTTGCTTGCTGTGTTTTTAAAAGAAGCCAAGATGAACAGAGCTGGGATCAGGAAAGACTTTGCTACCTACCCCGGTGTCATCCTGGGGACGGTTAATTATGGCGTATTTTTGAATGTGCTTGATGCAAATCAAAACATCCTGTTTGCAACTAGGGCCCAAGTGCTGCCACTGATGGGGTGGGTGTCTGTGTGGCCCAATTTTTGGAAAAAAGGGAGACTCCGCTTGGAGTAACCCTTGCTTGCTGTGTTTTTAAAAGAAGCCAAGATGAACAAGTCATGGGTCAGCAAAGACTTTATCTACCTACCCCGGTGTCATCCTGGGGACGGATAAGAATGGCGTATTTTTGAATGTGCTTGATGCAAATCAAAATATCCTGTTTGCAACTAGGGCCCAAGTCCTGCCACTGATGGGGTGGGTGTCTGTGTGGCCCAATTTTTGGAAAAAAGGGAGACTCCGCTTGGAGTAACCCTTGCTTGCTGTGTTTTTAAAAGAAGCCAAGATGAACAGAGCTGGGATCAGGAAAGACTTTGCTACCTACCCCGGTGTCATCCTGGGGACGGTTAATTATGGCGTATTTTTGAATTTGCTTGATGCAAATCAAAACATCCTGTTTGCAACTAGGGCCCAAGTGCTGCCACTGATGGGGTGGGTGTCTGTGTGGCCCAATTTTTGGAAAAAAGGGAGACTCCGCTTGGAGTAACCCTTGCTTGCTGTGTTTTTAAAAGAAGCCAAGATGAACAGAGCTGGGATCAGGAAAGACTTTGCTACCTACCCCGGTGTCATCCTGGGGACGGTTAAGAATAGCGTATTTTTGAATGTGCTTGATGCAAATGTAGCTGTGAAGTGTACAACTGGGGCACAACTGCTGCCACTGAAGGGGTGGGTGTGTGTGGGACCCAATTTTTGGAAAAAAGGGAGACTCCGCTTGGAGTCACCTTGCGGTGTTTTACATGATTTTAGAATGGCGTGCCATGCCTATATCTGTGTGTCCTCCTCTTTTTCCTTGTCCAGCTGTTTTGTTTTCGCATGAGTATATGTCCTTGTCACTTTCCCATGTGTTTGTGTTGTGTTGTGAGTTGTTTGTCACCTTTTGGACACCTTTGAGGGTGTTTTCTAGGTGTTTTACTGTGTTTGTGATTGCCTGCCATTGTTTCCTATTGGCTCGAGTTCGGTTCGTCGAACGTTCGACGAGCCGAACTCGAACGGGAGCTCCGTTCGGCGAACCGACCTCGAGCCGAACCGGGACCGGTTCGCTCATCTCTACTCCTGGACATAGCATTCGAATTACCAGGTCCCTGAAGGCTGAAATGCGTAGTGGCCGGAAATCATGAACAATTACAATGGGCGTATGTGCTGTAGATCCTGCGTCAGTTGTAGCTTGGAACTTTGTCTTTTCACGGATTTGCCCGTCTCTCATGGTGTTGGGCTATTTTCGGATCAAAATGGTGTGTCCCTCCTTGGCCCGTATCATGGGTTATTTCAGGGGCAAATTTAACTCTCTTAGCACTTTTCTCCTTAATTGTGGCCGTTGAATTGTGGGGTCAAGGTCTATCCAACCAGCATATTTGTTGTTTTTCAGACAATTTAGGGCTCGTGCATAGTAATAATAACACAGGTTTCCAAGGGTAAAAATTTTTGAAAGATGTGATTTTTTTCATACTTTTGATCATTGGACTCAGTAAAAATATTGAAAAAATATCATCACGTACAGTTTTTTCACAAACACTGATTCTATAGGTGTTAGGGCCAGGTGGACGGGCAGACCCAGGAGGTGGATCCACTGGGCCGAACACCTTAATGAAGGCAAGGGGTCCGGTAGCCGGAGCACTACGGGTAGCAGGACAGTCCGTGCAAAAGAGTGGAATGGAGAAGTCCCTGGGACCACGGAGTCACTGATGGTAGTCCGGGTGACGGAGCTCAGGTTCGGAGGCCGAGATGTCAGGCAGAGTCCGGAACCGATGGAGCGAGAGGACGGGTCACCACAGGGATCAGAGATGGTACGGACTGACGGGATGGCAGATAGTCAGCGTTCGGGGTTCGGGAATCGGCAGGACCGGATGGCGAGGCAGGAGCGGCTCTAGAAGAGAGATAGGTAAGTATATCACAGAGACACAAGGAGACCTGACTCCTAGCTTAGGAAACACGAAGAACAGGCCCCGCCCACTTGGACATTAAACCCCTTTATACCCTGTACCTGTGTGTTCAATTTCCTGTCAGTGGACGCTGGCCCTTTAAGAGAGGGTCAATGACCGCGCGCGCGCCCTAATGCGCATGCGCGAGGCCCGGGTGCCAGAAGCCAGGGCAGGGAGCGGTGTATAGGAAGCAGGGGAGCCGGCCTGGAGCAGGGCTGCCGACGGGCGCCGGGAGCGGGGACCGGGCCGCCTGGGGACCGCAGGTGGTGGAGGCTGGAGACCGTGGAGCGGGGGATGTCTGCCAGAGGAGCCGGGGAGCGAAGCAGGGGACCCGGAGAGCGTGACAATAGGTTTCCAAAAGGTTAGAATTCTGAAAAGATTCCCTCCATACTTTTCTGAAGATGGTGCTCTAGTGTATTCAAGCGATGTTCCTGTGCTGATGGAAAATGTAACATTAAGTACAATGTGAGCGAGTGGAGACACGTCATTGTTTCATCCAAAAAGTCTGAAAGCTGTGCTACTGCTCAATGGCAGTAAGTATTCTTCAGTGTGTGTAGGGCATGTGTCGCGGGCAGAGGGGCCACGCACGCTACGCTCGGGTTCGGGGACTTCTGCTGCTGCTGCTGCTCGGTGGCTCGAGCGGAGGGCCAGATCCGGGGACTCGAGCAGCGCTCCTCGCCCACGAGTGAAAAGGGGGTGGTTTGTTTGGGGAGATAGTTAGTGACGTCACCCACAGGTCGTGGTGATAATGGGCACCACCACTGCTGGTGACGGGGATCCCGGGAGCGATGGCAGGGAGCAGCTAGGATGTTGGTTCCCCCTCCGTGGGTAGGGGTTGGTGATCCCGGGGCCCGGTGGCGGTACGGGGAGGCTGGATGGCTGGGGTGTACGTACCGAGGGAGCCCGTTTGCCCGCAGGCGCTGGCCCTTGGATCTCTAGCCTATGGCGGTGGCTTTTTATCCTCACGGTGTGGACGGTTGCCTTCTGTCGGGTCTTGGGTGTTAGGGAACCCCTGGGATTCCGGTCACTCTCGGATTTGACCATTGTCGGCGGCTCCTAGCCTGGTCAGGGTCCAATGGCCCTGCCTTTGTGCTTGGTACAGATCCGCTCACCGGTTCAGTTCCCCTCGGGTCACCGCCCGTCCCCGGTCCTACGGTTCAGCTGACTTGTACCACCTCCTGCAGACGGCCACCACCGTCTGCCGACCTTGCTGACAGTGCCTGGGCTCCTACCCAGACACTAACAGTTTCTGTCCTCTCACTTTCCACTACAAAACTAAACTAACTGCTTTTCCCGCCTCCAGGCCTGTGAACTCCTCGGTGGGTGGGGCCAACCGCCTGGCTCCGCCCCACCTGGTGTGGACATCAGACCCTGGAGGAGGCAACAAGGATTTTGTGTGACTGATGTAGACTATCCAGGGGAGGGGGTGTGTGTGATTTTGTGTTTGTGACTACCTGGCTAGTCCAGGGCGTCACACATGCTATGCACTTGGAAGAAAGCTGTGAGAATTTAGACTTTATTCTCAAGAAACTTAACTACAAGGAGCATGGATGGTCAATATGTGGTGGTCTAAAAATGTTCTCATTGCTTCTTGGGCAGCAAGGAGGATATATTAAATACCCATGCTGTTCTGCCTCATGGCAGCCTGCTAATAGTCATTCATTGAAATTTCTGTTACAACCCCTAGAGGTCATTGTTATTCTTTTGAATTGCTGAGTTTCCCTTTAAGCTAAATGTATTCTGGGTAAGGAATGCCTCCCTGAGCTGAGAAGAAGCCTGCAGCCATTTTCTCTTTGGATTTGTCAGGAAAGGACATGCCGACTTACCTCTCTGTACATTCACCCCTGCCTAGTGTAATCCGGTGAGCAAAGCAAATTACATGTGTTAGTGATAGAATCCTAGATGGAAGAGTGTAGTAAATGCATTGTACATTGTACTTCTACACCTTTAGTGTCATCCCTGTCTTGTTTGTCTAGATAAGATTTCTATGTATTGCAGATGCAGTGACCTTTCACCTACATTCTCGTAAGAACTGCATCTCATGTACTGTTATGCTATGTTAACTCTGTATTAACACTGTACTGACTGTAATCATTTTCTTGTTATAGTTTTTACCCGTATAAAACAGTATCTTGGATATACCGTATTCTGTCTTCAACTGCATCTTGGATATTCCTATATTCACTGTATATTCCATGTATACTGCAATCAAGTTCACGTTACCAGCTAATAAATCAAGGCTATTGAACTCCACAGTCTGTTTATTTGAAATGTGAACTAGGGTTTAGCTGTATGCTAGAGATTCACAGCATTACGTAAAAGAAGGCAGAACACATGCTTTTTGTGTGAATTGGAAAGCCAGGTTAGGACTCTTCACTGGAGCAAAAAAAATTGGCCAACAAGAACATCTTTGTAACCGGGACTCAAGAACATTGTTGCATAAAGCTTAGTTGATCCCACCTAAAGTTCTCTTGCCACCACTCCACTGTAAGCTTGGACTGATGAAGCTGTTTGTGAAAGCGCTACTGAAAGAAGGAGAGATGTTTAAGTACCTGTGTACCAAGTTTCAGGGACTGTCAGAATCAAGTCTGAAGGAAGGTGTGATGCCCTGGCAAAACCAGGTAGTTACAGATAGGCCCCCGCACAACACCTTTCCTCACTTAGGAAACACACAGCCGACCTGAAACCCTAGTCACCTAGGACCCTGAAGCCAGGACCGAAACCAGCGGCCTAGCTAATTAAATGATTGAGGGCAGGATTATAGGTCCTATCCCACCTAAAGTCCCTCAAAGAAGACAACAGCCCACTGATAGGGATAAGGCCACCGCCAGGGCCCTTAGATCCCACGGGCCAGCGCCTGCGGGCACGGCTCCTTAGGCCATATCCAGCCGGGAGCGGACTCCTGAGTTCCAGACCAGGCAGTCCACCATACACAAAAACAAGTGCAGAGTAAAGGACAGCGACCACCAGCCTGGGTGGGGGACCTGAATGCAACCGGCCGGGGCGGCAGGCCACCAGCACCTTTGGTTTACCGAAAGACTCGTGTGATTCATTTACTGTGAGTAACCAAACATCCCCCTGCTTGCTCAGGTGCGCCGGCCCTTGCCATCTCCATACCCTGCACAAAGACACTGGGCCCCGGGGCAATCATCCCTACACACGGAGGGGTTAACATCCAGCTGCCACTACATCTCTCCCGGGTATCCCATAACGGCAGCGGTGGTGTCCCACCTCACCACACACCGTTGGTGGCGTCACAAACTTAATACGGCCTAGCCCATACATCTACATTCCTCCTTTTATTCGACATGTCCGCGAGACCCCCGGGTCGAGCCACTCTCTTAGAAGGTCTGGATCCGACCAACGGCGGCTGCTGGCACAGGGGCAGCACAAAAGCATTTTTGTGGGTTCGGATATTCAGAAACCCATGAATGAAGGATGACGTGTTTTAAACAATAATGAAAACTGTTGAAAAAAGGGCTTGGGACTCTTTGAAAGAAGCAATAAATACGTTTCTAGGTAACAACAAAGAATCAAAATTTAAGTCCATCGTGGAGAACATGCTGAAACGTTTCAAAGCCTTGGGTTGTCTAATGAATTTGAAGTTACATTTTTTACATTCCTATTTGGACTACTTGTCTGAAAACCTTGGTGCTGGTGGGAAGAACAAGAAGGTTTTCATCGGAATATCAAGGAGATGGAACGACGATACCAAAGTAAATGAAACGTGAACATGATTGCCGGATGCTTCACAGAGAAGATCCACAGGCCTTCTATAAGAGAAAAGGGGGATTTAGAGAAAAGGAAAAAGTGCAAGAATAAATTTCTAATAAAGTTGCAGAATGACTGTACAATAAATAAATGTATTTTATATATAAAATTGTGAATATTTTTGGTTACAATAAGTATTTTTCTTGTTCATGTCACTTGTATGTAACTTCACACATGGATTGTACAAAATCAATATTTGATGGTTAAAAAAAAATATTTTTTTTTTTTTTAAATCAGGACATTAGAAAACATAATAATCAGTCACTGGATTTGAAGTTTCATAAACCAAAATTTTACATAGCTGTGTAATTTGTCGGGCACCCACCGACAATAGAATAGCGCCAGATTTAGGAAGCTGGCTGAGGTCTGCAAAGTCTGTAGCCAGGTGACAAAATTGTCCAACCTGGGTTTCTTCCTTAAGTAGTCTCTGGTATGATGATATGGCATAATCCTGGCAGCCGGAGTCGAAATCCCTAGATTGCGGTTATGATCTCCAATCGGAATTGGAGCCCCTAGATTGAAGCCATGTAGCCAAGTGATCCTCTAGTTGAAGCCAAAGTCCCTAGACCGAGTCCACAAGGCATCAAGCTGCATGGATAATGTTCATTTAAATGATGTGGATAGAAAGACTGAAGATATCTACATGTAGTCTGAAATCCATCATGAATCAATACTATTTTACACAGTCATAAGCAGCCCATGGGCATTCACCTGCATTCAAACCAATAACAGCTCATAGACCAGACAATCCATCTACCACTGGACCAAAGACAGGAAGTTAAATCCACTGCCTGCGGTAACCAACTTAATCCTATAGGCTACTCACACAACAAACCCAACAGAAAGGAAAAAAACATGGCTTCGATTATCCATCCAATGAAAACGCATAACCATTGTGAGCCATAGGACAATGCAATTGGACACTTGGTGACATGGTGCACGGCCCAATGAATCAAGTCTTTACTTCATATTCACGGTTTAAGCCCTTGGGTTCTAATATGCCCAGAGTACATATCCAGAAAGATTCTCTTTCTTTGAGCTAAACACAAGTCAACAATACATTGTAAGCAGATTCTATTACCAGTCCCACACCATTTTGTGACGCATAATCACACAGTGATCCAATTAAGATTCCAAGTCATCGAACATGTCCAAGCCATACGCAGAGGAGGCAATAGAATTAGGAAGCTCAAAGAAAGGGAATCTTTCTGGATATATACTCTGGGCACATTGGAACCCAAAGGCTTAAACCATGAATATGAAGTACAGACTTGATTCATTGGGCCATGCATGGACATAATGGACATAATTCTAATAGGCAGGACAGGTAATAAGGAGCACAAGTTATATGCTAAAATGTGTTGTGTGACAAGACAGACACAGGAAAGGACATGATAACAGGTGTAGGGACCAACAAGGTGAGACAAGGGGTATCAGGATAGGGTCAAGTAGGTATGTGTCACGCTCCCCGGGTCCTCACCCCCGTTCCCCGGCTCACCTGCCACGCTCTCCGCTCCCCAGTCACCGGATTCCGTCCGTCCCAGGGCTCCGGGCCCCCGATCCCGGCGCCCGACAGCTTCCCTGGACCTGGCCGGCTCCCCTGCGTCCTCCTCGCAGCCTCCTTCCCTGGCTTCTGGCACCCGGGCGGCGCGCATGCGCATTAGGGCGCGCGCGCGGTCACTGACCCTTTCTTAAAGGGCCAGCGTCCATTAACAGGAAATGAGGTTGCACAGGTACAGGGTATATAGGGGGTCATTGTCCAAGGGGGCGGGGCCTGATCTTCGTGTTCCCTGAGCTAGGAGTCAGGTCTCTTGGTGTTTATGTGCCTGTACTCACCTATCTGTCTTTGTAGAGCCGTACCTGCCTCGCCATCCAGTCTGCCGTGTCCTGATCCCCGCACGCTGTCCGTCTGCCATCTGACAGTCCGTACCATCCCGGATCCCTGCGGTGACCCGTCATCTTGCTCCAGAGGTTCCGGACCCCGCCTGATATCACCTCGGCCTCCGAACCTGAGCTACGTCACCAAGACCACCTTCTGTGACTCCGTGGTCCCTGGGACTCCTCCGCTGCCTTCTCTTGCACGGACTGTTCTACTGCCCATCAGTGCTTCAGCTGCCGGACTCCCTACCACCATCTCAGAGAGTTCGGTCCAGTGGATCCACCTCCTGGGTCTGCCCGACCGCCCGGCCGTGACAGTAAGATCAGGCCATGGATCCCGCTGCAGCACTAATGGCTCTGCAAGAGGAACTCCAACGCCAGCGTGAAGTCCAGACCCGCATGCTGCAATTCATGACCTCCGTGGACACCCGCCTGTACACATTACAAGCATCAATGACGCCTGCGGCACCCAGGTCCCCCGCCAGGCAAGCCATGGCCCCCGCACCAGTGGCAACCTCGTCAGATGCTTCCCGACTCCGTTTGGCGTCACCTCCTCGTTATGCTGGAGATCCCAAGACCTGCAGGGGCTTCATAAATCAATGTTCCCTTCATTTCACGCAGCTGCCACATCTGTTCGCCTCCGACCAAGCCAAGGTCGCCTTTATAATGTCCCACCTAGAGGGCGAGGCGCTGGCGTGGATGAACCCCTTGTGGGAGAAGGAGGACCCCATGACCAAGGATCTTCAACAGTTCCTGCAGGCATTCCGCAGCACCTTTGACGAGCCGGGACGCGCTTCTGCCTCTGCTTCATCACTCCTCCGCCTACGTCAAGGAACACTGACGGTGGGCCAATACGCCATCCGTTTTCGCACTTTGGCTTCAGAACTCGGGTGGAATAATGAGGCCCTAACAGCCGCCTTCTGGGAGGGACTCTCGAGTCGCATCAAGGATGAGTTGGCGGGTCGGGACGTGCCCTCCACCCTAGATGCCCTGATTGCCCTAGCAACTCGTGTGGACATACGTTTTCAGGAGCGCTCCAAAGAGCTATCTCGTGAGAGACGCCCGTTACGGCATTCATCTCCTCCTCAGAAGCCCTCCGTACCTCAGTCATCAACAGCTGGGAGTCCCGTCCACGAGCCCATGCAGATTGACCGAGTGCGTCAGTCTGCACAACGTAGAGCAGAGCGGCTTGCCCAGGGTCTCTGCTTTTACTGCGGTGAGGGCACACACCTCCTCCGTTCCTGTCCGGAAAGGCCGGGAAACTCCAAAGCCTAGGGTTGGTAGGAGAGGCCACCCTAGGTGCTGGGACTCTCTCTGATCCGGTCACATGGACCGTGCAAGTGACAACGGGAGAGACGCGGTTCACGGCTGAGGCCTATCTTGATTCCGGGGCAGCAGGCAATTTCATCCAGCAAGCCACCGTGGACAAATACCAGGTGCCTGTTATCCCACTCAACAAGCCCCTGGTGATTGCCTCTGTGGATGGGAGACCCCTTTCTGACACCATCTCCTGGACCACCAGGCCGGTTGAACTGCGCATCGGTGCTCTTCACACCGAGAACATCGCCTTCTACGTCCTTCCGCACATGTCCCATCAGATCCTGCTGGGCCTTCCATGGTTACGGACTCACGAACCATCAGTCAGCTGGGGCACTGGCGAAATCACCCGCTGGGGTGCTTCGTGTCATGAGAGATGCCTAAAATCCACACAACCCATCCGACGACCTCCGGTTCCTGAGAACCTACCGGGGCTGCCCTCGGCTTATTGGTCCTTTGCTGATGTCTTTGATAAAAAAGAATCCGAGGTACTGCCGCCACATCGCCCCTACGATTGTGCCATCGACCTGCTCCCTGGAACAACGCCACCACGAGGACGGATATATCCTTTATCTCCAGCCGAAACAAGGGCTATGTCGACTTACATCTCAGAGAGCCTGGCTAGGGGATTCATTCGGAGATCCTCCTCTCCTGCTGGAGCAGGTTTCTTCTTTGTCAAGAAAAAAGAGGGCGATTTACGTCCCTGCATCGACTACCGGGGTCTGAATCAGATCACTGTTAAGAACAAGTACCCTCTGCCGCTCATCCCCGAATTGTTTGACCGGCTTAGAGGAGCTCGTCTGTTCACCAAGCTGGATCTTCGGGGTGCTTACAATCTGGTGCGCATCCGCTCTGGTGACGAATGGAAGACCGCGTTTAATACGCGCGATGGACATTATGAGTACTGCGTGATGCCCTTCGGCCTGTGTAACGCCCCTGCCGTCTTCCAAGAACTGGTGAACGACGTGTTCCGAGACCTCCTCTACACCTGTGTGGTAGTATATCTAGATGACATCCTTGTCTTCTCTCCGGACCTCCCAACCCACAGAGAGCACGTACAGCTGGTTCTACGACGACTAAGAGAGAACCGTCTGTACGCAAAGTATGAGAAGTGTGTCTTTGAGCAGTCTTCTCTCCCCTTTCTGGGGTACATCATCTCTGAGACTGGACTGCAGATGGATCCCAAGAAGGTCTCCGCCATTCTCAACTGGCCTCCCCCTTCTGGACTGAAGGCAATCCAACGCTTCCTGGGATTCGCCAACTACTACCGCCAATTCGTCCCTCACTTCTCTGCTCTGACTGCTCCACTTTCCGCTTTGACTAAGAAAGAGGCAAATCCAAAGGACTGGTCGCCTGCGGCCGACGCCGCGTTTGGCTCTTTGAAGCGGGCTTTTGCTTCCTCGCCTGTACTTCACCGTCCGGAGTTGAACCGCCAGTTCACCTTGGAGGTGGATGCCTCCTCCTCAGGAGCCGGAGCAGTGCTCATGCAGAAGTCCTCCTCCGGGAAGATGGTGACTTGCGGATTCTTCTCCAAGGGCTTCTCAGCGCCTGAACGCAACTATACCATCGGGGACCGAGAGCTCTTGGCAGTCAAACTGGCACTGGAGGAATGGCGCTACCTCCTGGAAGGTGCAGTGTATCCCGTGATCATCTACACGGACCACAAGAACCTAGAATACCTGCGGTCCGCTCAGCGACTGAACCCACGGCAAGCCAGGTGGTCCTTATTCTTTGCCAGGTTCGACTTTCAGCTTCACTTCCGACCCGCGGACAAGAATGTACGCGCTGATGCCTTGTCCAGGTCTTTCATGCCCATGGAGCAGGAGGAAGAGACTACCCAACCCATCATCTGTCCTAGCAACATCATTCCGGTGGCCCCTGTTACCCTAGCCCAGATACCGCCCGGGAAGACCTATGTCTCCGATACCGACAGGCAAAAAGTGTTACACTGGGGTCATGCCTCAAAAACAGCCGGGCATGCTGGTCAGAAGAGAACATGGGGTGCGATTGTACGCCATTACTGGTGGCCATCCCTTCGCACGGACGTCGCTGCTTTTGTCTCTGCCTGCTCCTCCTGTGCCAGGAACAAGACGCCCAAACACTTGCCCCATGGCCGTCTTCTGCCTTTACCGATACCCTCAGTCCCGTGGCAACACATAGCAATGGACTTTATTACGGACTTGCCATTATCCTCCGGGCACACAGTCATATGGGTCGTGGTTGATCGATTCTCCAAAATGGCCCACTTCGTTCCTATGGCCGGACTGCCCTCTGCTCAGGAACTCGCGGAAGCCTATATACATCACATCTTCCGCTTGCATGGCTTTCCATCCCACATAGTGTCCGACAGAGGAACTCAGTTCACCTCCCGCTTCTGGAGGGCTCTATGCAAACATCTGGGAGTGACTCTGGACTTTTCTTCTTCTTACCATCCTCAGTCTAACGGCCAAGTGGAGAGGGTCAATCAAATCGTGACCTCATACCTACGTCACTATGTCAACGCCCATCACGACGACTGGTCCTCGCTTCTGCCTTGGGCTGAATTCTCCCATAACCACCACGTCAGTGAGTCATCCTCCGAATCTCCCTTCCATGTTGTTTATGGACTCCAGCCCGCCGTCCCATTGCCTATATCCCCTTCATCGGATGTCCCGGCTGCTGATACTGCAGTTCGTGACTTTGCTACCATTTGGGACTCTGTCAAAGCGTCCCTTGGGCGCGCTTCCCAGCGGATGAAGAAACACGCTGACAAGAGACGTCTGGATCCTCCGTGTTTCTCTCCTGGTGACCTGGTCTGGCTTGCTTCCCAGTACATCCGATTGAAGATACCTTCCTACAAGCTGGGTCCTCGCTACATCGGGCCGTTTAAGGTCCTCAGCAAGATCAATGAGGTATCCTACAAGCTACAGCTCCCGGCCACGATGAGGATACCCAACTCCTTCCACGTCTCTCTGCTCAAGCCGGTTGTCCTTGGTCCCTTCTCCGCTGCTGCCAGTCCGGCCCCTCCTCCTATTGCCGATGATGACATCTATGCGGTAAGGGATATCGTGGCCATGAAGACCGTACGAGGTCGACAGTTCTTCCTGGTGGACTGGGAAGGGTATGGTCCTGAGGATAGGTCTTGGGAGCCCAGGGAGAACGTGGGCACTCCTCTTATCCGTGCCTTCATGTCCCGGTTGCGGGGAGGGGGGCGTGGGGGGGGGGGTACTGTCACGCTCCCCGGGTCCTCACCCCCGTTCCCCGGCTCACCTGCCACGCTCTCCGCTCCCCAGTCACCGGATTCCGTCCGTCCCAGGGCTCCGGGCCCCCGATCCCGGCGCCCGACAGCTTCCCTGGACCTGGCCGGCTCCCCTGCGTCCTCCTCGCAGCCTCCTTCCCTGGCTTCTGGCACCCGGGCGGCGCGCATGCGCATTAGGGCGCGCGCGCGGTCACTGACCCTTTCTTAAAGGGCCAGCGTCCATTAACAGGAAATGAGGTTGCACAGGTACAGGGTATATAGGGGGTCATTGTCCAAGGGGGCGGGGCCTGATCTTCGTGTTCCCTGAGCTAGGAGTCAGGTCTCTTGGTGTTTATGTGCCTGTACTCACCTATCTGTCTTTGTAGAGCCGTACCTGCCTCGCCATCCAGTCTGCCGTGTCCTGATCCCCGCACGCTGTCCGTCTGCCATCTGACAGTCCGTACCATCCCGGATCCCTGCGGTGACCCGTCATCTTGCTCCAGAGGTTCCGGACCCCGCCTGATATCACCTCGGCCTCCGAACCTGAGCTACGTCACCAAGACCACCTTCTGTGACTCCGTGGTCCCTGGGACTCCTCCGCTGCCTTCTCTTGCACGGACTGTTCTACTGCCCATCAGTGCTTCAGCTGCCGGACTCCCTACCACCATCTCAGAGAGTTCGGTCCAGTGGATCCACCTCCTGGGTCTGCCCGACCGCCCGGCCGTGACAGTATGAATGTAGTAATGGGGCAGGCATAGAGAATTGTATGTGAATGTGAATTACAATAAATCACTAAGGAAAGGAATATGTGAGTGTGTGCCTAATGTAAACTAATATTGTACTGGCAAAATTATAGATGGAAAGGGAGAAGGGGAGGGGGGAGAGAGGAGGCTGTAATTGACTACAAGGGTATGAGTTATGAGTGATCATAGGGATAGTGTTACATAAGTGGAAATACCTATGGAGGACCGGATGTGTAAGCGCATACCTTATACAAACCTATAGAGTGCTGATGGGTGAGAGTGTGATGTTAGATATAAGACATCCTATAGTGAATAGTGAGCCGTAATCAAGTGCAACAGGGATATTTCACGTGACTATGGGAACCTGGAAGGTAAAGAAAGGGGAGAAAAAACTGTTAGACAAGGTAATCAGACATAATGTAACCAGTTGATCAGACATGATCACCTGGTTTGAGACCCCCTGCCTTACACTATATAGATATCATGTTCATTCCCCATCTATCTTGCTCAGGAGAGCATCTCCCTCCCCCGGCACCAAGAGCAGCTCATACTGAATTGTTACATTGACTAGTAACACTGCACACAGAAATGCACCTTAATATTCCACTGTTAACCCTTTCCTCCCAGCAGTAACACACAACTCCTCACCTTGATATCATGGTGATTTATGGTCAGAATGACTTCAATGCGATCAGTGATTTCTATTCTAGCTCTGCTCACATAGATTTTATATCCACACTCAACTATAGGCCGTTCTTCATATTTTGGGGGCTTTTAGTCAGATATACTAGTTTGTGCCTGTATAGTATTGGTGTAGATGGGAGTGTAGGGCATGGGTTACATGGCACTGTGGTGGAATACTGATGGGAGGTATTGGTGCTGTGTTTGATGCTTCTACTGGGTATTTTCCTACAAATACTGGAACAGCTCACTGCTTAGAATGATCCTTCCCAGCTCTATAATATATTATATATACCCCACAATGCAGGCTCACACACACATTTGTCTCAAGTGTGTTGTAGGGACACAGATACAGTCTTGGTCATGTGACTAAAGGCTACTTTACACACTGCGATATCGGTCCCGATATCGCTAGTGTGGGTACCCGCCCCCATCTGTTGCGCGACACGGGCAAATCGCTGCCCATGCCGCACAACACCGACCAGACCCGTCACACATACTTACCTGCCCGGCGACGTCGCTGTGTCCGGCGAACCGCCTCCTTTCTAAGGGGGCGGTCCGTGCGGCGTCACAGCGACGTCACTGAGCGACCGCCCAATAGCAGCGGAGGGGCGGAGATGAGTGGCCGGAACATCCCGCCCACCTCCTTCCTTCCTCATAGCGGCTGGGAGGCAGGTAAGGAGAGGTTCCTCGTTTCTGCGGTGTCACACGGAGCGATGTGTGCTACCGCAGGAGCGACGAACTACATCGTTACTGCTGCAGTAACGATAATCGAGAATGGAGACCCATGTCACCGATGAGCGATTTTGCACGTTTTTGCAACGATGCAAAATCGCTCATCGGTATCACACGCAGCAACATCGCTAATGCGGCCGGATGTGCGTCACAAATTCCGTGACCCCAACGACTCCGCATTAGCGATGTCGCAGCGTGTAAAGCCCCCTTTAGTGGGAGTGGTGTACAGGGTCTTAGCAGTAAAGAGTATTCCATATTTCTGCCAGATACCCACAGAGATATTGAAATCTGAAAAAAGAGACTTCTGCTCATTGAAGGTAAGAACTACTCACATAGCGTTCAGCTCCACAGCAAACGAGTGCTCTAGCACTGGCATCTCAGCAGGGATATTCCCCTACTACACATGTGTGTCTAGGTCACTGTGACAGTTTACAGGACATAACTCAGGGCACCTAGACAGAAGGCAGAGGGACTACTTTCTATTTCTGGTGTAGAGCTTAGTACAATATATATATATTTATACTATTACATGGGACACATGTACCTTGTATTACCATTATTCGCTGTATATGAACCCCTTTTCTCCGGGCATTATTTGTCTATAGCATTTTACACGAACCTGAGGCAACTGAGAACCCTTCAGTGAAGGAATTCCACTAACCCTCACAATACCTTCCAGGGGCCTCCCTGCAGTAACTCAGGTAGTTGTACCCATTCTCTTTCCGCATTCTATGTGTTCTTCTTCTTTCTTCTTTTTTTTCTTTTTTCTTCTTTTTATTTCTATCATGTAGTTCAGGGGTTTATAGATATATGTCCTGCATCTCATATTTCCTTTAGTGGTGCTTCTTACCCATTCTCATATCATTTACCCTAGTATTTCATGATCCTGAGGCGACTGAGAACCCTTTAATAAAGGAATCCTTTTTCACCTGAATTGTCAAGTGATACTTACCAGTGACTATCACGTAATGTTACAGGTAGTTCCATTTTCTTCCTCTTCTTTCTCTCCTTTCTTCTTTGTCACACGGTCCATTGTGTTATAGCCCACGTGTCATGATAACACTTGTACCATCTTTTCATTTAGATTCCACCTACAATTATTTACCGATTCCAGTTCTGGAATAGGCTTTCATCATCTACTCACTAGAATTCTCAAGTTCATAAGGTACTGAGACATATACATGTTCACACCATTATAAAGAACAAAGTATAAACATTGAGGTTTTTCTCACACCCATGTTCCTGTGTTCTTTGATATGATATGTGTTCATTTCCTTCACTATATAGGATTGCAAGTTTTCCATTTGTACCTTAATGGCAATGACGCTATACAATTGAACACATATCATCCTGTTATCCATATAGGTGTGTATTTACCTGCTTGACTATTTTTGGCTGTTTGATCCAGAATGTTTCTCCAGATAGGTCATGTGGAAATTTTCTTTCCTCAGTACAAATGTTTTCACTATGGCTTTGGAAAATTTTTTTGTATGTGCATCATGGTCATTTGACCCATTGTACTCTCAAGTAGCAATATATTGTACTGTTATGTTGTACTATGTACTAATTACGTGTTTATATGGTTTTGTAACCCTTTATGATCTTAGATAACTTTATCCTTGATAAAGACCTAAAAACAAGCTCGAAACGTTGGATGAATTATCCTTTTGCACAAATAAAGAATTTTCAGCATTCTAAGAGTTCTTTTCTTACGTTATTGATCACTATAGTGTGCCAGAGCTATTTCTATTGAATTGACTCTTATTTTTTCTGACCACCTGCTATATACACAGTGAGCCAGACATATTCAATTTTCATTCAGAAGGCAGAGGGAAGCCTTAGCAGCTGAGCCTATATCTTGGCTTGTGAGCATTAGAACAGGCCGGCGATTACAGGGTAACATGAAAAATGTCCAGCTTGCATTATGACTAGAACATGACAATATCCTTTTAAGTACTAACCTATGATGCGTTCCTAAGCAGTTGATGTTATATGTTCTACATTTCATTTTCTGCATACTTTCCAAGTAGTAGAATTTGCAGAGCAAAAACAAGGAGAATGGTGCTTTTTGCAGCCGCCGCCCACTGCAATGAATCTGAATAACTCCTCCTTTTGGGCACAAGCACCTCCCCTCCCCCTTGCAGTCTTTCCAATTCATGATACAAAAAGACGGACGGACAGGACAGGACAGGACCATCTGCCTGACTTTCCGTCACTGCCACCCTTTGCCATCCTTGCCCGTAGAAAGCCCTTTCATCATCCCCAAACCCTAATCTTTTCCCTTCCCTTCCCAGCTGCGTCTCACTCCCTTTCATTAGGAAGTGAGCGCAGCCTTTTCTCCGTTCTGCACATGCGCGACGTTAAACACAAATGCGCAGGCGTGCGTTCCATTAGCCTCACTGCATTCCACTCCCATACAGGAAGTGGGCACAGCTATTACTACGGTCGCACATAAAAGAACCCACGGCCACCACTGCACATAGCTGACTCCACCACAGGACACCCACTTCTACACCAACGCAGGTAAGACAGGATCGGCACCTCTATGCTCCCGTTACAATCAGGCTCAGTCACCATGTGATAACGCTCTCAACTCTTTAGTTGCAGGCTCCCCTTGCTTCACCTCCACTGGCTGTGCTGCCATTTCCTCTCCCACCTGGAAGGTATACTTTATTCCACTATTTTCCTGTTTCTCTCTTCCCCCTTTTCCCATAACCTACTTTTATCTGCATTTGTGGGGTATCTATATGCTATTTACATCATAGTTTTATTCATTAATATGGAAGGGAAGAGTGCCCATGAGAGTGTTGAACTGCGGAGAGCAAAAGATTAAGCTGCTCCGATTTGCCACCATTGATAAGCTGTTCTCAGTAGATACACATGCTATCCAAACAGCAGCATCCACCATTGCTTCAGCCCACCCATTCAGTGACAGCTCACCAAGTCAGCCAGAGGAGTGGTGTAAGGAATTACACGTAGGCACTGACTCCACACCTTCACATCACAAGAAGGGGGTCTACAGGCTAGTGCAAGAATACGAGCAAGTCTTCAGCAAACATCCGCTAGACTTTTGAAAAATAAAAGGGGTCAAACACTACATCCCCACAAGTGCACACCCACCCATCAAAGAGAGATATAAGCCAAATCTACCTGCACATTACCAGTGTACCAAGGACATGTTGAGCAACATGAAGGAGGCTGGGGTTATCCGTGACAGTTGTAGCCTCTGGGCAGCTCCGTTGGTCCTGTTAAAGAAGAAGGACAGCACCACTCCCCTGTATTGAGGAATAGCTAGCTGCATTGACAACTGCAAATTATTTTTCTACCCTTGATCTCACTAGTCACTATTGGCAAGTGTCCGTTGCTGAGGCAGACCGGGAGAAGACCGCCTTTGCCACCCCGATGGGTCTCTGCGAGTTCAAAAGCATGCCCTTCGAGCTGTGCAATTTGCCAGGAACCTTCCAGAGGCTGATGGAATGCTGCTTGGGACACCGAAACTTTGAAACGGTACTGCTATACCTTTATGATGTTATTGTTTATTCTAACGCAAACAAGATTTTAGGGTGTATAAAAAGGGAGATTAGATCCGATGATCCCAACGTATTGTTACCCCTCTATAAATCACTTGTAAGGCCACTTCTGGAATATGGGGTAAAGTCCTGAGCAGGTTGATAACCATTGGTTTGAGCATGGTAGGGTGTAGTACGCATCTTCCTGCATCGGTAAAAGCTGCAGAAGTCCTTGAAGATTTCCGCTTCAAAGGCAGTGCCTTGATCTGTGAGGACTCTCTCTGAGTAGCCATGAGGTCTGCATAAGTGTGCTTGGAAGACCTTCGCTGCAGTATGGGCCATTAGATCTTTGACTTGTACCACAACCATAAATCTCGAGTAGTTGTCTACCATCGTAAGTGCATACGTGAGCTCACCTCGATATTCTGCAACAAAACTCCCTTTTTCGATTTCAGTTTCAGCAAACACTCCTCTTCCTGTAGAAAATATTTATCATTACCTAAGACAGTCATTCTAATGCATGACAATATTAAGGCAATTTAGTTAAAACTTGTTTTAACTCACCTTTAAGGGGATTGATGTATTTCATGGTCAATCCAGGTTTGTCAGTGATGGCACTGACATAATGTATGGCGTCTTTTTCGGGCGTTATCCTTTGCCTTTTCATTGTGAAAATCCAGTTGCCTATATCAAAGCAAATTCTACTACTTGGAAAGTATGCAGAAAATGAAATGTAGAACATATAACATCAACTGCTTAGGAACGCATCATAGGTTAGTACTTAAAAGGATATTGTCATGTTCTAGTCATAATGCAAGCTGGACATTTTTCATGTTACCCTGTAATCGCCGGCCTGTTCTAATGCTCACAAGCCAAGATATAGGCTCAGCTGCTAAGGCTTCCCTCTGCCTTCTGAATGAAAATTGAATATGTCTGGCTCACTGTGTACATAGCAGGTGCTCAGAAAAAATAAGAGTCAATTCAATAGAAATAGCTCTGGCACACTATAGTGATCAATAACGTAAGAAAAGAACTCTTAGAATGCTGAAAATTCTTTATTTGTGCAAAAGGATAATTCATCCAACGTTTCGAGCTTGTTTTTAGGTCTTTATCAAGGATAAAGTTATCTAAGATCATAAAGGGTTACAAAACCATATAAACACGTAATTAGTACATAGTACAACATAACAGTACAATATATTGCTACTTGAGAGTACAATGGGTCAAATGACCATGATGCACATACAAAAAAATTTTCCAAAGCCATAGTGAAAACATTTGTACTGAGGAAAGAAAATTTCCACATGACCTATCTGGAGAAACATTCTGGATCAAACAACCAAAAATAGTCAAGCAGGTAAATACACACCTATATGGATAACAGGATGATATGTGTTCAATTGTATAGCGTCATTGCCATTAAGGTACAAATGGAAAACTTGCAATCCTATATAGTGAAGGAAATGAACACATATCATATCAAAGAACACAGGAACATGGGTGTGAGAAAAACCTCAATGTTTATACTTTGTTCTTTATAATGGTGTGAACATGTATATGTCTCAGTACCTTATGAACTTGAGAATTCTAGTGAGTAGATGATGAAAGCCTATTCCAGAACTGGAATCGGTAAATAATTGTAGGTGGAATCTAAATGAAAAGATGGTACAAGTGTTATCATGACACGTGGGCTATAACACAATGGACCGTGTGACAAAGAAGAAAGGAGAGAAAGAAGAGGAAGAAAATGGAACTACCTGTAACATTACGTGATAGTCACTGGTAAGTATCACTTGACAATTCAGGTGAAAAAGGATTCCTTTATTAAAGGGTTCTCAGTCGCCTCAGGATCATGAAATACTAGGGTAAATGATATGAGAATGGGTAAGAAGCACCACTAAAGGAAATATGAGATGCAGGACATATATCTATAAACCCCTGAACTACATGATAGAAATAAAAAGAAGAAAAAAGAAAAAAAAGAAGAAAGAAGAAGAACACATAGAATGCGGAAAGAGAATGGGTACAACTACCTGAGTTACTGCAGGGAGGCCCCTGGTAGGTATTGTGAGGGTTAGTGGAATTCCTTCACTGAAGGGTTCTCAGTTGCCTCAGGTTCGTGAAAAATGCTATAGACAAATAATGCCCGGAGAAAAGGGGTTCATATACAGCGAATAATGGTAATACAAGGTACATGTGTCCCATGTAATAGTATAAATATATATATATTGTACTAAGCTCTACACCAGAAATAGAAAGTAGTCCCTCTGCCTTCTGTCTAGGTGCCCTGAGTTATGTCCTGTAAACTGTCACAGTGACCTAGACACACATGTGTAGTAGGGGAATATCCCTGCTGAGATGCCAGTGCTAGAGCACTCGTTTGCTGTGGAGTTGAACGCTATGTGAGCAGTTCTTACCTTCAATGAGCAGAAGTCTCTTTTTTCAGATTTCAATATCTCTGTGGGTATCTGGCAGAAATATGGAATACTCTTTACTGCTAAGACCCTGTACACCACTCCCACTAAAGGGGGCTTTACACGCTGCGACATCGCTAATGCGGAGTCGTTGGGGTCACGGAATTTGTGACGCACATCCGGCCGCATTAGCGATGTTGCTGCGTGTGATACCGATGAGCGATTTTGCATCGTTGCAAAAACGTGCAAAATCGCTCATCGGTGACATGGGTCTCCATTCTCGATTATCGTTACTGCAGCAGTAACGATGTAGTTCGTCGCTCCTGCGGTAGCACACATCGCTCCGTGTGACACCGCAGAAACGAGGAACCTCTCCTTACCTGCCTCCCAGCCGCTATGAGGAAGGAAGGAGGTGGGCGGGATGTTCCGGCCACTCATCTCCGCCCCTCCGCTGCTATTGGGCGGTCGCTCAGTGACGTCGCTGTGACGCCGCACGGACCGCCCCCTTAGAAAGGAGGCGGTTCGCCGGACACAGCGACGTCGCCGGGCAGGTAAGTATGTGTGACGGGTCTGGTCGGTGTTGTGCGGCATGGGCAGCGATTTGCCCGTGTCGCGCAACAGATGGGGGCGGGTACCCACACTAGCGATATCGGGACCGATATCGCAGTGTGTAAAGTAGCCTTTAGTCACATGACCAAGACTGTATCTGTGTCCCTACAACACACTTGAGACAAATGTGTGTGTGAGCCTGCATTGTGGGGTATATATAATATATTATAGAGCTGGGAAGGATCATTCTAAGCAGTGAGCTGTTCCAGTATTTGTAGGAAAATACCCAGTAGAAGCATCAAACACAGCACCAATACCTCCCATCAGTATTCCACCACAGTGCCATGTAACCCATGCCCTACACTCCCATCTACACCAATACTATACAGGCACAAACTAGTATATCTGACTAAAAGCCCCCAAAATATGAAGAACGGCCTATAGTTGAGTGTGGATATAAAATCTATGTGAGCAGAGCTAGAATAGAAATCACTGATCGCATTGAAGTCATTCTGACCATAAATCACCATGATATCAAGGTGAGGAGTTGTGTGTTACTGCTGGGAGGAAAGGGTTAACAGTGGAATATTAAGGTGCATTTCTGTGTGCAGTGTTACTAGTCAATGTAACAATTCAGTATGAGCTGCTCTTGGTGCCGGGGGAGGGAGATGCTCTCCTGAGCAAGATAGATGGGGAATGAACATGATATCTATATAGTGTAAGGCAGGGGGTCTCAAACCAGGTGATCATGTCTGATCAACTGGTTACATTATGTCTGATTACCTTGTCTAACAGTTTTTTCTCCCCTTTCTTTACCTTCCAGGTTCCCATAGTCACGTGAAATATCCCTGTTGCACTTGATTACGGCTCACTATTCACTATAGGATGTCTTATATCTAACATCACACTCTCACCCATCAGCACTCTATAGGTTTGTATAAGGTATGCGCTTACACATCCGGTCCTCCATAGGTATTTCCACTTATGTAACACTATCCCTATGATCACTCATAACTCATACCCTTGTAGTCAATTACAGCCTCCTCTCTCCCCCCCTCCCCTTCTCCCTTTCCATCTATAATTTTGCCAGTACAATATTAGTTTACATTAGGCACACACTCACATATTCCTTTCCTTAGTGATTTATTGTAATTCACATTCACATACAATTCTCTATGCCTGCCCCATTACTACATTCATACCTACTTGACCCTATCCTGATACCCCTTGTCTCACCTTGTTGGTCCCTACACCTGTTATCATGTCCTTTCCTGTGTCTGTCTTGTCACACAACACATTTTAGCATATAACTTGTGCTCCTTATCACCTGTCCTGCCTATTAGAATTATGTCCATTATGTCCATGCATGGCCCAATGAATCAAGTCTGTACTTCATATTCATGGTTTAAGCCTTTGGGTTCCAATGTGCCCAGAGTATATATCCAGAAAGATTCCCTTTCTTTGAGCTTCCTAATTCTATTGCCTCCTCTGCGTATGGCTTGGACATGTTCGATGACTTGGAATGTTAATTGGATCACTGTGTGATTATGCGTCACAAAATGGTGTGGGACTGGTAATAGAATCTGCTTACAATGTATTGTTGACTTGTGTTTAGCTCAAAGAAAGAGAATCTTTCTGGATATGTACTCTGGGCACATTAGAACCCAAGGGCTTAAACCGTGAATATGAAGTAAAGACTTGATTCATTGGGCCGTGCACCATGTCACCAAGTGTCCAATTGCATTGTCCAATGGCTCACAATGGTTATGCGTTTTCATTGGATGGATAATCGAAGCCATGTTTTTTTCCTTTCTGTTGGGTTTGTTGTGTGAGTAGCCTATAGGATTAAGTTGGTTACCGCAGGCAGTGGATTTAACTTCCTGTCTTTGGTCCAGTGGTAGATGGATTGTCTGGTCTATGAGCTGTTATTGGTTTGAATGCAGGTGAATGCCCATGGGCTGCTTATGACTGTGTAAAATAGTATTGATTCATGATGGATTTCAGACTACATGTAGATATCTTCAGTCTTTCTATCCACATCATTTAAATGAACATTATCCATGCAGCTTGAAATCCATCCAATAAGAGAAGCAACCTTGTACAACCAATCTGATAAGGGCACAGTATATCCTAAGGGAAGGTTATGGCGGATGCAGGAAGATGCGCACTACACCCTACCATGCTCAAACCAATGGTTATCAACCTGCTCAGGACTTTACCCCATATTCCAGATGTGGCCTTACAAGTGATTTATAGAGGGTTAACAATACGTTGGGATCACCGGATCTAATCTCCCTTTTTATACACCCTAAAATCTTGTTTGCTTTAGAATAAACAATAACATCATAAAGGTATAAGATGACGCCATTATTAGCGTCACCATACCGCTACTCTGCCTTCTAAAACGGTCTCTGCTCAAAACCAAACATGATGCATTGCAGGCGGAGCGCGATGAGTTGCAGCAAGAAACAGTAGTGGGTGTGGGTGATAACACACAGCCCAGCCTCGTCTCATCACAACGTGCAGTGGAGGACTATGACGAGGAGGAGGATGAAGACATGGAGCAAATCTCCGGCCAAATTGAGGATATGACATGCACACCAGTCATATCCTTGGTTCAGCGTGGCTGGCCAGAGGACAGGGTAGATGAGGAGGAGGAGGAGGAGGAGGAGGAGGACAGCATGTTCAGTCAACGTGTTGGTCAGGCTACTGAAGTCCTGGCTGTTAAGAGTCTGGCGCACATGGCTGACTTTATGGTAAGCTGCCTGTCTCGTGACCCTCGCGTTAAGAACATCTTGGCCGACAATCATTACTGGTTGGTAACACTGTTAGACCCACGCTACAAGGAGAACTTTATGTCTCTTATTCCCGAGGCGGAGAGGTCAACCAAAATGCAGCAGTTCCGGAAGGCCATAGTCACGGAAGTAGGCAAAGCATTCCCCTCACAAAACGCTAGCGGCATAGGTCAGGAATCAGTGGACAACCAAGGCGTACAGCCGAGAGAGGCACAAGTCCAATCCGCCAGAGGTAGGGGAACAGTCTTTAAGATGTGGGACAGTTTTCTCAGCCCCTCACGTACCACAGCCCCTGAGGTGCGGGGTAGTGCCACAAGAAATCCTAAGTTTGCCCAGATGCTCAAGGAGTACCTTGCAGATCGAACAACTGTACTCCGACATTCCTCTGTGCCTTACAATTATTGGGTATCCAAGGTGGACACGTGGCATGAATTGGCTCTCTACGCCTTGGAAGTCCTGGCCTGCCCTGCCGCTAGCGTTTTGTCAGAGCATGTTTTTAGTGCCGCAGGTGGAATCATTACAGATAAACGCACCCGCCTGTCAACTGAAAATGCTGACAGGCTGACTCTGATCAAGATGAACAAGGGTTGGATTGGGCCAGACTTCACCACACCACCAGCAAATGAGAGCGGAATTTAAAGTTTGTAACGGGAATTTGCCATGTACCTCCAGTCACCCATGGGTACACACTTCTGGACTTTGGATAATCGCTGGACTGCTCCTCCTTCTCCTCATGCGCCACCATGATGACCGTTACAAGAGTTAGGCCTTTGTTTCAGGTATACCCCCAGTGGTAAATTTTTTCGCCCATTCTTTGCAGAATGGACATTACAACGACAGGAGACCCGCTCCTTTGCAATGGGAACAATGTTTTGAGGCCCTCATGCACGTCTCTATGCAGGGACAACGTGGAGCCTCCCAATTTTTGGCTGCCCTGCCAAAGGGCTATACTATAATACACCCACTTCCTGACAATGGACACTTAATGTTTTGAGGCCCTCATGCACGTCTCTATCCAGGGACAACGTGGAGCCTCCCAATTTTTGGCTGCCCTGCCAAAGGGCTATACTACAAAAGACCCACTTCCTGACAATGGACACTTAATGTTTTGAGGCCCTCATGCACGTCTCTATCCAGGGACAACGTGGAGCCTCCCAATTTTTGGCTGCCCTGCCTAAGGGCTATACTATAATACACCCACTTCCTGACAATGGACACTTAATGTTTTGAGGCCCTCATGCACGTCTCTATCCAGGGACAACGTGGAGCCTCCCAATTTTTGGCTGCCCTGCCAAAGGGCTATACTACAAAAGACCCACTTCCTGACAATGGACACTTAATGTTTTGAGGCCCTCATGCACGTCTCTATCCAGGGACAACGTGGAGCCTCCCAATTTTTGGCTGCCCTGCCTAAGGGCTATACTATAATACACCCACTTCCTGACAATGGACACTTAATGTTTTGAGGCCCTCATGCACGTCTCTATCCAGGGACAACGTGGAGCCTCCCAATTTTTGGCTGCCCTGCCAAAGGGCTATACTATAATACACCCACTTCCTGACAATGGACACTTAATGTTTTGAGGCCCTCATGCACGTCTCTATCCAGGGACAACGTGGAGCCTCCCAATTTTTGGCTGCCCTGCCAAAGGGCTATACTACAAAAGACCCACTTCCTTCCAATGGGCACTTCAGGTTTACAGGCCCTCATGCACGTCTCTATCCAGGGACAACGTGGAGCCTCCCAATTTTTGGCTGCCCTGCCTAAGGGCTATACTATAATACACCCACTTCCTGACAATGGACACTTAATGTTTTGAGGCCCTCATGCATGTCTCTATCCAGGGACAACGTGGAGCCTCCCAATTTTTGGCTGCCCTGCCAAAGGGCTATACTACAAAAGACCCACTTCCTTCCAATGGGCACTTCAGGTTTACAGGCCCTCATGCACGTCTCTATCCAGGGACAACGTGGAGCCTCCCAATTTTTGGCTGCCCTGCCAAAGGGCTATACTACAAAAGACCCACTTCCTTCCAATGGGCACTTCAGGTTTACAGGCCCTCATGCACGTCTCTATCCAGGGACAACGTGGAGCCTCCCAATTTTTGGCTGCCCTGCCTAAGGGCTATACTATAATACACCCACTTCCTGACACTGGACACTTAATGTTTTGAGGCCCTCATGCACGTCTCTATCCAGGGACAACGTGGAGCCTCCCAATTTTTGGCTGCCCTGCCTAAGGGCTATACTACAATAGACCCACTTCCTTACAATGGGCACTTCAGGTTTACAGGCCATCATGCACGTCTGTATGCAGGGGCATTGGTGAACCTCACAATTTTGGACTGCCCTGGCAAAGGAAAATACTACAAAGACTCAGTTCCTCAAAATGGGCACATTAGACTCAGAGGCCTTTATGCACGTCTCTTCTCAGGGACATCGGAGTGCCACACAATGTTTTACGTAAAATCTTTCATGTATTGATCTCAAAAAGTAACATACATTAGCTCTATCTCACTATTGGGTATGTGCCCTTAACATTTCCGCTATGAAAAATCATTTTGGTGTCATTTTGGAAGGTTTTCTGGTGAGTCCGTAAAAATGGCGTAAAACGTGGACAAAATTATTCACAGCTGTGACTTTTGAGTGATAAATGCTTCAAGGGGTCTTCCCCATGCTGTTGCCATGTCATTTGAGCACTCTTCGGAGACTTTTGTGCCATTTTTAGGGTTTCTACATGCTGCCGGTGGTCATTTCACAAAAATACTCGGGTCTCCCATAGGATAACATTGGGCTCGGTGCTCGGGCCGAGTACACGAGTATCTTGGGAGGCTCGGCCCGAGCTTCGAGCACCCGAGCTTTTTAGTACTCGCTCATCACTACTAAGTGAGTTACTGCAGGGAGGCCCCTGGTTGGTATTGTGAGGGTTAGTGGAATTCCTTCACTGAAGGGTTCTCAGTTGCCTCAGGTTCGTGAAAAATAGGTGCCCTGAGTTATGTCCTGTAAACTGTCACAGCGACCCAGACACACATGTGTAGTAGGGGAATATCCCTGCTGAGATGCCAGTGCTAGAGCACTCGTTTGCTGTGGAGTTGAACGCTATGTGAGCAGTTCTTACCTTCAATGAGCAGAAGTCTCTTTTTTCAGATTTCAATATCTCTGTGGGTATCTGGCAGAAATATGGAATACTCTTTACTGCTAAGACCCTGTACACCACTCCCACTAAAGGGGGCTTTACACGCTGCGACATCGCTAATGCGGAGTCGTTGGGGTCACGGAATTTGTGACGCACATCCGGCCGCATTAGCGATGTTGCTGCGTGTGACACCGATGAGCGATTTTGCATCGTTGCAAAAACGTGCAAAATCGCTCATCGGTGACATGGGTCTCCATTCTCGATTATCGTTACTGCAGCAGTAACGATGTAGTTCGTCGCTCCTGCGGCAGCACACATCGCTCCGTGTGACACCGCAGAAACGAGGAACCTCTCCTTACCTGCCTCCCAGCCGCTATGAGGAAGGAAGGAGGTGGGCGGGATGTTCCGGCCACTCATCTCCGCCCCTTCGCTGCTATTGGGCGGTCGCTCAGTGACGTCGCTGTGACGCCGCACGGACCGCCCCCTTAGAAAGGAGGCGGTTCGCCGGTCACAGCGACGTCGCCGGGCAGGTAAGTATGTGTGACGGGTCTGGTCGGTGTTGTGCAGCATGGGCAGCGATTTGCCCGTGTCGCGCAACAGATGGGGGCGGGTATCCACACTAGCGATATCGGGACCGATATCGCAGTGTGTAAAGTAGCCTTTAATAAACTGTGTAAAGGATTTTAAGTAAAAATCCACAATAAACCAGCGCTAGATGGGTTTTTATAATTTTATTAATAGACCACAAATAAAAAAATTTTTGCTATCCTTGTTTCAAGACAGAGTATTTGATAATATACAATACACTGATTATTACTAAAACCAAGGACCACATAAAACAAGGACCACATAAAATAAAAAATGAAAGTAATGAGAATAAAATTCTTTTGTATAACCAATTAACTTCGAGGTGATACAATATTCACATTGATTTAGTTTTACCAGTCTAATGTAATGCCCCGGCCGGTGGCATATATTTTGTTTGGTTAATAATTTAGACTTATACAATGAAAGATGTACTATACCACCCCTGGCTAACTTACAAGTTTTAAGTTGTACAATATAAGTTTGCGACGTTATATTCGCCCCCAGGGCCTGGGGGAATAAACCTCACAACAACTTGACCGCAAAAAACACCCCGGATTTCTCCGTTGATTAGGCTGGAACCGCTATGTACAGGATTGACCTGTTAGACTTCCAGAGCGGACGTTTTGAGGCCAGTGGCCGCGACTAGTGCTGGCTCTGGGGGAGATGTATGGTTACCGACATCCCTCTTTACAGAGCCTTTATAACACTTCACAAGGCCACAAACCAGCCGGTCCCGTATTCTCCCAAATGTACTTTCGAAATCAAGCAGTACGAAGCCACTGAAAGCACCAAGATGTTGGCTGCGGACAACAATAAGATCAGCGGTAACTACTCAGCCTCTCCAGCGGGCAGTCCAGACCGTATCCAGTGTCAGCTGACTGATTCCACACAGGAGGAAGTTGCTTGGCAGGTTAGCACCACACAAGGCTCCGATCCGCTTCCAAACGAGCAATGCAGAACCGCTGGAGGTACCAATGTATCCTGGTTGCAGACAAAGGAAATGTCAGCGGTAACCTCTCAACCTCTCCAGCAGGCAATCCGTACCGTGTCCAGTGGAAGCCGGTTGATTCCACACGAGGGAGAGATTACTTGGCAGGTTATCACCGCACAGGTGAGGTAGGCAAAAACAGAGTCCTGATCCGACGCGCGTTTCGGGGGCGTGTAACGGCCCCCTTCCTCAAGGATAACTCAGCTGTTGCCTAGAGCACTATTTATGCATACATTTAATTGGTTATAATTTGCATAAAATTAAACAATGTTTAAATTCAACCAACATTCAATGACCACTACATATATCAATTTGTGAAAGACCGTTCATAATAGCCATATAATATAATTATGTGCAAAGGTTTTTCTAAAGGTTTTTCTAAAAAGACCTATATATAGCCTTGCTTGTATCATCATATACTGGGAAGACAATGTGTATATATGCATATGCTTTTTTTCAACAATAAATTTAACAAAAGGACATCATAAAGGTGTAATATAAATTTGCTATAATATGAAAAGCCCCTTATATCTACATCAACCTTGGGCAAGTGAAGCACCAATTTTAATATATATTATGCATATATACACATATATCTCCATGACAATCGCTTTTTTTTTTTTTTTTTTCCTTCTCTCCGTATTATTATCAGTACCTATTACTCCTCTACCTATAAAAATATAAATTAATTAAAAGCAAACAGTTCTATATCATTATTGAGTCCATATGGTTTCAAGGTGTTCAATTCAAAAATCCATTGGCTTTCTGCTCGTGACATTTTTTTAATGAAATCGCCACCTCTCCAATCCTTAGTTATTTTTTGTACGCCCCATACTTGGGATCCTTTAAAGGACCCTCCATGTTTTAACACATAATGTCTGGATAGGGGGTGCTTAGTACATTTATTTTTAACACTTCTAATGTGCTCACCCACCCTTTTCCATAGGGGTCTAATAGTTCTCCCAATGTATTTTTTCTGACAGGGACATTGAATGCAATATACTACTCCCTTTGATTGACATGTAATAAATTCTCTAATCATGACTTCTGACTGCCCCTGTAAGAAGGATTTCCGTGAAATATTTTTTGTATTCTTACATACTATACAGCTTTTGCATGGAAAAAAACCTTTCAGGCCAAATAATCCTCCCTTATTAGGTGCTGTAAGATTACGTATGGTGGGTGCCACTAAATTGCCAATATTGTTTGCCTTCCTATATATGAATATAACGTCGCAAACTTATATTGTACAACTTAAAACTTGTAAGTTAGCCAGGGGTGGTATAGTACATCTTTCATTGTATAAGTCTAAATTATTAACCAAACAAAATATATGCCACCGGCCGGGGCATTACATTAGACTGGTAAAACTAAATCAATGTGAATATTGTATCACCTCGAAGTTAATTGGTTATACAAAAGAATTTTATTCTCATTACTTTCATTTTTTATTTTATGTGGTCCTTGTTTTATGTGGTCCTTGGTTTTAGTAATAATCAGTGTATTGTATATTATCAAATACTCTGTCTTGAAACAAGGATAGCAAAAAATTTTTTATTTGTGGTCTATTAATAAAATTATAAAAACCCATCTAGCGCTGGTTTATTGTGGATTTTTACTTAAAATCCTTTACACAGTTTATTAAAGGCTACTTTACACACTGCGATATCGGTCCCGATATCGCTAGTGTGGATACCCGCCCCCATCTGTTGCGCGACACGGGCAAATCGCTGCCCATGCTGCACAACACCGACCAGACCCGTCACACATACTTACCTGCCCGGCGACGTCGCTGTGACCGGCGAACCGCCTCCTTTCTAAGGGGGCGGTCCGTGCGGCGTCACAGCGACGTCACTGAGCGACCGCCCAATAGCAGCGGAGGGGCGGAGATGAGTGGCCGGAACATCCCGCCCACCTCCTTCCTTCCTCATAGCGGCTGGGAGGCAGGTAAGGAGAGGTTCCTCGTTTCTGCGGTGTCACACGGAGCGATGTGTGCTGCCGCAGGAGCGACGAACTACATCGTTACTGCTGCAGTAACGATAATCGAGAATGGAGACCCATGTCACCGATGAGCGATTTTGCACGTTTTTGCAGCGATGCAAAATCGCTCATCGGTGTCACACGCAGCAACATCGCTAATGCGGCCGGATGTGCGTCACAAATTCCGTGACCCCAACGACTCCGCATTAGCGATGTCGCAGCGTGTAAAGCCCCCTTTAGTGGGAGTGGTGTACAGGGTCTTAGCAGTAAAGAGTATTCCATATTTCTGCCAGATACCCACAGAGATATTGAAATCTGAAAAAAGAGACTTCTGCTCATTGAAGGTAAGAACTGCTCACATAGCGTTCAACTCCACAGCAAACGAGTGCTCTAGCACTGGCATCTCAGCAGGGATATTCCCCTACTACACATGTGTGTCTGGGTCCCTGTGACAGTTTACAGGACATAACTCAGGGCACCTAGACAGAAGGCAGAGGGACTACTTTCTATTTCTGGTGTAGAGCTTAGTACAATATATATATATACTATTACATGTGACACATGTACCTTGTATTACCATTATTCGCTGTATATGAACCCCTTTTCTCCGGGCATTATTTGTCTATAGCATTTTTCACGAACCTGAGGCAACTGAGAACCCTTCAGTGAAGGAATTCCACTAACCCTCACAATACCAACCAGGGGCCTCCCTGCAGTAACTCAGGTAGTTGTACCCATTCTCTTTCCGCATTCTATGTGTTCTTCTTCTTTCTTCTTTTTTTTCTTTTTTCTTCTTTTTATTTCTATCATGTAGTTCAGGGGTTTATAGATATATGTCCTGCATCTCATATTTCCTTTAGTGGTGCTTCTTACCCATTCTCATATCATTTACCCTAGTATTTCATGATCCTGAGGCGACTGAGAACCCTTTAATAAAGGAATCCTTTTTCACTTGAATTGTCAAGTGATACTTACCAGTGACTATCACGTAATGTTACAGGTAGTTGCATTTTCTTCCTCTTCTTTCTCTCCTTTCTTCTTTGTCACACGGTCCATTGTGTTATAGCCCACGTGTCATGATAACACTTGTACCATCTTTTCATTTAGATTCCACCTACAATTATTTACCGATTCCAGTTCTGAAATAGGCTTTCATGATCTACTCACTAGAATTCTCAAGTGCATAAGGTACTGAGACATATACATGTTCACACCATTATAAAGAACAAAGTATAAACATTGAGGTTTTTCTCACACCCATGTTCCTGTGTTCTTTGATATGATATGTGTTCATTTCCTTCACTATATAGGATTGCAAGTTTTCCATTTGTACCTTAATGGCAATGACGCTATACAATTGAACACATATCATCCTGTTATCCATATAGGTGTGTATTTACCTGCTTGACTATTTTTGGTTGTTTGATCCAGAATGTTTCTCCAGATAGGTCATGTGGAAATTTTCTTTCCTCAGTACAAATGTTTTCACTATGGCTTTGGAAAAATTTTTTGTATGTGCATCATGGTCATTTGACCCATTGTACTCTCAAGTAGCAATATATTGTACTGTTATGTTGTACTATGTACTAATTACGTGTTTATATGGTTTTGTAACCCTTTATGATCTTAGATAACTTTATCCTTGATAAAGACCTAAAAACAAGGTCGAAACGTTGGATGAATTATCCTTTTGCACAAATAAAGAATTTTCAGCATTCCAAGAGTTCTTTTCTTACGTTATTGATCACTATAGTGTGCCAGAGCTATTTCTATTAAATTGACTCTTATTTTTTCTGAGCACCTGCTATATACACAGTGAGCCAGACATATTCAAGTTTCATTCAGAAGGCAGAGGGAAGCCTTAGCAGCTGAGCCTATATCTTGGCTTGTGAGCATTAGAACAGGCCGGCGATTACAGGGTAACATGAAAAATGTCCAGCTTGCATTATGACTAGAACATGACAATATCCTTTTAAGTACTAACCTATGATGCGTTCCTAAGCAGTTGATGTTATATGTTCTACATTTCATTTTCTGCATACTTTACAAGTAGTAGAATTTGCTTTGATATAGGCAACTGGATTTTCACAATGAAAAGGCAAAGGATAACGCCCGAAAAAGACGCCATACATTATGTCAGTGCCATCACTGACAAACCTGGATTGACCATGAAATACATCAATCCCCTTAAAGGTGAGTTAAAACAAGTTTTAACTAAATTGCCTTAATATTGTCATGCATTAGAATGACTGTCTTAGGTAATGATAAATATTTTCTACAGGAAGAGGAGTGTTTGCTGAAACTGAAATCGAAAAAGGGAGTTTTGTTGCAGAATATCGAGGCGAGCTCACGTATGCACTTACGATGGTAGACAACTACTCGAGATTTATGGTTGTGGTACAAGTCAAAGATCTAATGGCCCATACTGCAGCGAAGGTCTTCCAAGCACACTTATGCAGACCTCATGGCTACTCAGAGAGAGTCCTCACAGATCAAGGCACAGCCTTTGAAGCGGAAATCTTCAAGGACTTCTGCAGCTTTTACCGATGCAGGAAGATGCGCACTACACCCTACCATGCTCAAACCAATGGTTATCAACCTGCTCAGGACTTTACCCCATATTCCAGATGTGGCCTTACAAGTGATTTATAGAGGGGTAACAATACGTTGGGATCACCGGATCTAATCTCCCTTTTTATACACCCTAAAATCTTGTTTGCTTTAGAATAAACAATAACATCATAAAGGTATAGCAGTACCGTTTCAAAGTTTCGGTGTCCCAAGCAGCATTCCATCAGCCTCTGGAAGGTTCCTGGCAAATTGCACAGCTCGAAGGGCATGCTTTTGAACTCGCAGAGACCCATCGGGGTGGCAAAGGCGGTCTTCTCCCGGTCTGCCTCAGCAACGGACACTTGCCAATAGCGACTAGTGAGATCAAGGGTAGAAAAATAATTTGCAGTTCTCAATGCAGCTAGCTATTCCTCAATACAGGGGAGTGGTGCTGTCCTTCTTCTTTAACAGGACCAACGGAGCTGCCCAGAGGCTACAACTGTCACGGATAACCCCAGCCTCCTTCATGTTGCTCAACATGTCCTTGGTACACTGGTAATGTGCAGGTAGTTTTGGCTTATATCTCTCTTTGATGGGTGGGTGTGCACTTGTGGGGATGTAGTGTTTGACCCCTTTTATTCTTCAAAAGTCTAGCGGATGTTTGCTGAAGACTTGCTCGTATTCTTGCACTAGCCTGTAGACCCCCTTCTTGTGATGTGAAGGTGTGGAGTCAGTGCCTACGTGTAATTCCTTACACCACTCCTATGGCTGACTTGGTGAGCTGTCACTGAATGGGTGGGCTGAAGCAATGGTGGATGCTGCTGTTTGGATAGCATGTGTATCTACTGAGAACAGCTTATCAATGGTGGCAAATCGGAGCAGCTTAATTTCTTGCTCTCCGCAGTTCAACACTCTCATGGGCACTCTTCCCTTCCATATTAATGAATAAAACTATGATGTAAATAGCATATAGATACCCCACAAATGCAGATAAAAGTAGGTTATGGGAAAAGGGGGAAGAGAGAAACAGGAAAATAGTGGAATAAAGTATACCTTCCAGGTGGGAGAGGAAATGGCAGCACAGCCAGTGGAGGTGAAGCAAGGGGAGCCTGCAACTAAAGAGTTGAGAGCGTTATCACATGGTGACTGAGCCTGATTGTAACGGGAGCATAGAGGTGCCGATCCTGTCTTACCTGCGTTGGTGTAGAAGTGGGTGTCCTGTGGTGGAGTCAGCTATGTGCAGTGGTGGCCGTGGGTTCTTTTATGTGCGACCGTAGTAATAGCTGCGCCCACTTCCTGTATGGGAGTGGAATGCAGTGAGGGTAATGGAACGCACGCCTGCGCATTTGTGTTTAACGTCGCGCATGTGCAGAACGGAGAAAAGGCTGCGCTCACTTCCTAATGAAAGGGAGTGAGACGCATCTGGGAAGGGAAGGGAAAAGATTAGGGTTTGGGGATGATGAAAGGGCTTTCTACGGACAAGGATGGCAAAGGGTGGCAGTGACGGAAAGTCAGGCAGCCTGTCCTGTCCTGTCCTGTCCGTCCGTCTTTTTGTATCATGAATTGGAAAGACTGCAAGGGGGAGGGGAGGTGCTTGTGTCCAAAAGGAGGAGTTATTCAGATTCATTGCAGTGGGCGGCGGCTGCAAAAAGCACCATTCTTCTTGTTTTTGCTCTGCAAAACAGCCTTTTCAAGGGTTGGCTTGGGTGACAAAATGTCTTCTGTAGGCGTGGGTTTGTCTCCCTCTCCCTAAGATGTGTCCGGTATAGGCCAGGGTGCCACTCAAGGCCGTAACCAATTCGGGTTATAGCTTCTCGGCCTTTTGGCTAAGATCAAGTGTAGTTTCGGAGGACGCTACCTTGGTCGGTACTGGAAGGTGCCTGGGATTGCACGTCTGCCGGCCTTGAGGAAGTGTGTGCGCCTTCTGGTGACACATAGCCCTCTTGTGCCTGGACGGTTCCCAGGCAACGGGAGGCGATCACCTTTGTTATTTTGAAGTCCTACTGATAAACAGAAAAAAAAAAAATTAAATCTGTTCTTATCAGTTTAATATCTGATACGTCCCCTCTCTGGGGACCATATATTAAATGGATTTTTAGAACAAGGAGATGGAAAAAATCTTGCTCTGTCCACTCCACGCATTGACCTGGTATTGCAGTACCTCCAGGACCGGTGCACCCCTTCTTAACCCAGTTTCCAAAAGCAGAACTCAATTCACCTGATTCAAATGAGCCCCATTAGTGAATTGAAAGAAAGCAAAAACTTTATATGCACCTCAATTTGGCCAATTCACTTTTCACACTTTCACCCTTTTTTTTATCTTTCACACCTTTTACTTGCTTTATTGATGCAAAAAGCTGTGCCAAATAGCAAACTCATCTCCACTCAACTTGACCAACTCTGCTATGTCCCGTGCAGTATCTTATTCTCAGTCTTATCTAGATCATTTGCAATTGAATAGAATAGATCCCTTTTGGCTGCTTATGACTGTGTAAAATATGTAGTTTTACTGGGCTGGGATGAGAGAATCCATTGAAGCATGGTGTAGGGATTGTGGTTCCTGTGTGCTAAGAAGAGAGGCTGGCACCAGCCAGAAAGCCCCATTGCAGCCAATAATCACTTAATAACTTTTTCAACTTGTCATCATATGGGAGGCCTTCCATTCCTTGTAGTAGTCTAGTTGCCCACCTTTGAAATGACTCTAACTTCTGAATGTCCTTTTTAAAATGTGGAGCCCAAAACTGGTTCCCATATTCCAGATGTAGCCTTACAAGTGATTTATAGAGGTGTAACAATACGTTGGGATCACGGGATCTAATCTCCCTTTTTATACACCCTAAAATCTTGTCCCAAGCAGCATTCCATCAGCCTCTGGAAGGTTCCTGGCGCATTGCACAGCTCGAAGGGCATGCTTTTGAACTCGCAGAGACCCATAGGGGTGGCGAAGGCGGTCTTCTCCCGGTCTGCCTCAGCAACGGACACTTGCCAATAGTGACTAGTGAGATCAAGGGTAGAAAAATAATTTGCAGTTCTCAATGCAGCTAGCAATTCCTCAATACGGGGAGTGGTGCCGTCCTTCTTTTTTAACAGGATCAACAGAGCTGCCCAAAGGCTACAACTGTCACGGATAACCCCAGCCGCCTTCATGTTGCTCAACATGTCCTTGGTACACTGGCAATGTGAAGGTGGTATTGGCTTATAGCTCTCTTTGATGGGTGGGTGTGCACCTGTGGGGATGTGGTGTTGGACCCCTTTTATTCCCCCAAAATCTAGCGGGCTTCCCACCGGTAACCCGCTCCCCAGCTTGGATGGATGCTGAGGGAGCCCCTTTTGCCCGCAGGCTCTGGCCCTGGGAACTGTAGCCTTGGCGGTGACTGTGCTTCCCTCTACGGTGTGAGCTGTTGCCTTCAATCGGGTCTTGACTGCTGGGAAACCCTGGAGGTTCCTGTCGCTAACGGATTTGACCGGTTTTACGGCGACTCCTAGCCTGGTCGGGGTCCGTAGGCCCTGCCGGATGGTGCTGGCTTCTCTTCACTCCCCGATCTGGTACCGGCGGGCCACCGCCCATCCCCGGTCCGTACGGTTCACTCCAATCAGCCTCTCCTGCAGAAGGTCACCACCGTCTGCCAACCTTGCTGAGTGCCCGGGCCACACACCCGGACACGGTCAGTCTCCTCTCCTCTTCACTTCTCTAACTCCAAAACTGATCTCTAATCTGACTCCTTTTCCCGCCTCCAGGACTGTGAACTCCTCGGTGGGTGGGATCAACCGCCTGGCCCACCCCCTGGTGTGGACATCAGCCCCTGGAGGAAGGCAACTAGGATTTGTGTTTAGCTTCGGTGTGCCTAGCCGGAGTGTAGAGTGTGTTGGTGTAGTACCTGTGACGACCTGGCTTGTCCAGGGCGCCACATTCCCCTATAGCAAAATGCAGACCGTCCGCGGGCTGCCCGTCCATCACCGGTTTTATTTTCACAACTGAAAAAGAATAAAACGGTAAAACATGTAAAAGCATCATAAACATTTTACAACGGTACAGCTTCCGCTCTTCTCCCACCCAAACAACCTGGCCCTGATGCTGCCCCTAAGAAGCGGGCAGCACCCCTTGACCCCAGTCCAGCACCAAGTTGCCCGAGCGGGTTCTGTCTCTTTCAGGGGGCCCACGTCCAAGGGGACCCCTGAACCCCCGGAGGATCGCCACCGGTTACGGTAGTGGCGGGCCTAGGCCATCCCTTTCCTCCAGGCCCATCCTCCCAAATCAGCCTCTCCTGGTCGGTAAGCACCCTCTCCGGGTACCAATGCGGTCAACAGAAATAAGCCTGGAAAGCCTTAGCAGCGGTGCGGCCGGTTAAGTCCTTAACTGGGACAACCACCAGGAACCTCGAGTAGTGGTCTACGATGGTCAGAGCGTAGGTATACCCACTTCGGCTGGGGGTGAGCTTTACATGGTCAAGGGCAACCAGCTCCAGCGGTTGGTGTGTAATGATCGGGTGTAGGGGTGCCTTCTGGCTGGCCTCGTCCTTCCTTCTCAATGCGCAAGGGCCACATTCTCGGCACCAGGCCTCCACAGATTCCCGCATTCCACTCCAATAGAACCGCTCTCTTAACAACATCTCTAGCTTCTTCCACCCGAAGTGCACTGCACCATCATGGTATGCTTGCAGGACGGTGGGCACGTTAGCCTGGGGAATCACCAGCTGGCGGATCTTCTCGTGAGTCTTTGGATTAATCAGCTCGCGATACAACTTCCCCTGGTGTAGGTATAGCCGGGTCCGTTCTTGCCACAGATGTTGGGCTTCGGCAGGGGCAGCAGGGTCTATCCCAGCAGAACCCTGTTCCACTAGAGTCTTGACCAGGCGGACAGCAGGTGCCTGGTCCTGAGCTTCCTGCCAGTCCTGTCGGGGCAGCGGATCCAGGTTCACCCGTTGTTGGTAGACGTGCACCTTCTCAGTGAATGGCCGGTGAAATGCAGGCAACTCGATCTCTTCGAGGTCATCATCCTCTGGCCCCTCTTCCGACAGGTGGGGCATCCGGGAGAGTGCATTGGCATTGACGTTGGTACGGCCGGCCCGGTACTTGATGGTGAAATCGTAGTTGGCTAACCTGGTCACCCACCGCTGCTCCAACGCGCCCAGCTTGGCCATATCTAGATGGGTCAGCAGGTTATTGTCTGTGTACGCGGTGAACTTGGCTGCTGCCAGGTAATGGCGGAACCGCTCGGTGATAGCCCACACCAGTGCCAAGAGCTCAAGCTTGAAGGAGATGTAGTTCTCAGGGTTCCTCTCAGTCGGTCGGAGTTTTCGGCTAGCATAAGCTATTACCTTTTCCCTTCTGTCTTGGACCTGGGATAGAACAGCCCCCAAGCCCACATTGCTGGCGTCGGTGTAGAGGATGAATGGGCGGCTGTAGTCAGGGTACGCTAGGATTTCCTCTCCGGTCAGGGCTGTTCTCAGCTGGCGGAAGGATTCCTCATGCTTTTCTTCCCACACCAATGGGGCTACTAGGGATCTACCACCCTTGGTCTGTCCTACGAGGAGGTCTTGCATGGGGGCAGCCATCTTTGTGTACCCCTTAATGAAGCGACGGTAATATCCCACCAGGCCCAGAAACTGCCTCACTTCCCTCACTGTGGTCGGTCTCGGCCAGTCTTGGATGGCGGTGATCTTCTCGGGGTTGGGGGCGACACCTTCCGCACCAACCACATGTCCTAGGTACTGCACTCTGGGTTTCAGCAGATGACACTTTGAGGGCTTCAACTTCATCCCATACTTGGCAAGGGACGCGAACACCTCGGCTAGGTGCTCCAGGTGGGCTTCATACGTCTGTGAGTACACAATCACATCATCCAAGTACAGCAAAACGGTCCCATAGGCAGTCTTCTCTCGGTCTTCCGGTGCCACGGCCACCTGCCAGTACCCGCTGGTGAGGTCAAGGGTGGAGAAGTAGTTAGCGGTTCTCAGCGAGGCCAGGGACTCTTTGATGCGGGGCAGAGGGTAAGCATCCTTATGCGTTATCTGGTTAATCTTCCGGTAATCCACACACATCCGCATGGTGCCATCCTTCTTCTTAACCAGCACCAACGGAGCGGCCCAGGGACTACAGCTGTCCCTAATAACCCCTGCCTCCTTCATGTTCCTCAATATGTCTTTGGCGCATTGGTAGTGCGCAGGGGGAATAGGCCTGTATCTCTCTTTAATAGGGGAGTGTGTACCGGTAGGGATGTGGTGTTGAACCCCTTTAATCTGCCCAAAATCTAGAGGGTGCTTGCTAAAAACCCGCTCATACTCCTGTACCACCCGGTATACCCCTTCCTTGTGGTGTATGGGGGTATCATCAGTGCCGACATGTAGCTCTCGATACCACTCGCCTAACTCCCCCAGGGATGAGTGGGAACCGGCAGCAGGCGGTGTGACCGGGGGAACGGCTTCATGGATCGTGTGGGGATCTAGAGTGAGCAATTTGGCAAGGGTAGCGTACCGGGTGGTGCATGAATGCACACATATTGGTTTTATAATCTTATTGTATTACTTTATATTCTTATTTCACTTGTGCATATCTCCACCATAATCCTGGCTAAGAAATATAGCTTTTTTTGGGGTACACAGGTAGTAAGGTCTTCTTTCTATTTCTTTAGGGGTGATATAGCCTGGTGGAACTCTAGACCTCTAACATTATATATGCACCCTTTTTCTTTATGGTTCTTGGACACCTTATAACATTCTTCCATACATATATATCTTTCTCATAAATTATAAATAATTAGGCATTTTTATATATTTTATTTACATTTTCATAAATAACTTTTTACAAAGCATGGGGGACATTCTCACATACATATAATTTTCATGTACGCATTCTGAAAATTTACGCATAAACCGTACACACTCCTTTTTGTAACAATTTCTATAACTCATTCGCTGAACTCTCATCCCGGATATTCATTCTTACACCGAATTTCCTGTTATAACACAACATTCATGATTTTTATTCAATTTATTTTTATTTTTTAGGTTTATTAGTAGTGATGAGCGAGTACTAAAAAGCTCGGGTGCTCGAAGCTCGGGCCGAGCCTCCCAAGATACTCGTGTACTCGGCCCGAGCACCGAGCCCAATGTTATCCTATGGGAGACCCGAGTATTTTTGTGAAATGACCACTGGCAGCATGTAGAAACCCTAAAAATGGCACAAAAGTCTCCGAAGAGTGCTCAAATGACATGGCAACAGCATGGGGAAGACCCCTTGAAGCATTTATCACTCAAAAGTCACAGCTTTGAATAATTTTGTCCGCGTTTTACGCCATTTTTACGGACTCACCAGAAAACCTTCCAAAATGACACCAAAATGATTTTTCATAGCGGAAATGTTAAGGGCACATACCCAATAGTGAGATAGAGCTAATGTATGTTACTTTTTGAGATCAATACATGAAAGATTTTACGTAAAACATTGTGTGGCACTCCGATGTCCCTGAGAAGAGACGTACATAAAGGCCTCTGAGTCTAATGTGCCCATTTTGAGGAACTGAGTCTTTGTAGTATTTTCCTTTGCCAGGGCAGTCCAAAATTGTGAGGTTCACCAATGCCCCTGCATACAGACGTGCATGATGGCCTGTAAACCTGAAGTGCCCATTGTAAGGAAGTGGGTCTATTGTAGTATAGCCCTTAGGCAGGGCAGCCAAAAATTGGGAGGCTCCACGTTGTCCCTGGATAGAGACGTGCATGAGGGCCTCAAAACATTAAGTGTCCAGTGTCAGGAAGTGGGTGTATTATAGTATAGCCCTTAGGCAGGGCAGCCAAAAATTGGGAGGCTCCACGTTGTCCCTGGATAGAGACGTGCATGAGGGCCTGTAAACCTGAAGTGCCCATTGGAAGGAAGTGGGTCTTTTGTAGTATAGCCCTTTGGCAGGGCAGCCAAAAATTGGGAGGCTCCACGTTGTCCCTGGATAGAGACGTGCATGAGGGCCTGTAAACCTGAAGTGCCCATTGGAAGGAAGTGGGTCTTTTGTAGTATAGCCCTTTGGCAGGGCAGCCAAAAATTGGGAGGCTCCACGTTGTCCCTGGATAGAGACATGCATGAGGGCCTCAAAACATTAAGTGTCCATTGTCAGGAAGTGGGTGTATTATAGTATAGCCCTTAGGCAGGGCAGCCAAAAATTGGGAGGCTCCACGTTGTCCCTGGATAGAGACGTGCATGAGGGCCTGTAAACCTGAAGTGCCCATTGGAAGGAAGTGGGTCTTTTGTAGTATAGCCCTTTGGCAGGGCAGCCAAAAATTGGGAGGCTCCACGTTGTCCCTGGATAGAGACGTGCATGAGGGCCTCAAAACATTAAGTGTCCATTGTCAGGAAGTGGGTGTATTATAGTATAGCCCTTTGGCAGGGCAGCCAAAAATTGGGAGGCTCCACGTTGTCCCTGGATAGAGACGTGCATGAGGGCCTCAAAACATTAAGTGTCCATTGTCAGGAAGTGGGTGTATTATAGTATAGCCCTTAGGCAGGGCAGCCAAAAATTGGGAGGCTCCACGTTGTCCCTGGATAGAGACGTGCATGAGGGCCTCAAAACATTAAGTGTCCATTGTCAGGAAGTGGGTCTTTTGTAGTATAGCCCTTTGGCAGGGCAGCCAAAAATTGGGAGGCTCCACGTTGTCCCTGGATAGAGATGTGCATGAGGGCCTCAAAACATTAAGTGTCCATTGTCAGGAAGTGGGTGTATTATAGTATAGCCCTTTGGCAGGGCAGCCAAAAATTGGGAGGCTCCACGTTGTCCCTGCATAGAGACGTGCATGAGGGCCTCAAAACATTGTTCCCATTGCAAAGGAGCGGGTCTCCTGTCGTTGTAATGTCCATTCTGCAAAGAATGGGCGAAAAAATTTACCACTGGGGGTATACCTGAAACAAAGGCCTAACTCTTGTAACGGTCATCATGGTGGCGCATGAGGAGAAGGAGGAGCAGTCCAGCGATTATCCAAAGTCCAGAAGTGTGTACCCATGGGTGACTGGAGGTACATGGCAATTTCCCGTTACAAACTTTAAATTCCGCTCTCATTTGCTGGTGGTGTGGTGAAGTCTGGCCCAATCCAACCCTTGTTCATCTTGATCAGAGTCAGCCTGTCAGCATTTTCAGTTGACAGGCGGGTGCGTTTATCTGTAATGATTCCACCTGCGGCACTAAAAACACGCTCTGACAAAACGCTAGCGGCAGGGCAGGCCAGGACTTCCAAGGCGTAGAGAGCCAATTCATGCCACGTGTCCACCTTGGATACCCAATAATTGTAAGGCACAGAGGAATGTCGGAGTACAGTTGTTCGATCTGCAAGGTACTCCTTGAGCATCTGGGCAAACTTAGGATTTCTTGTGGCACTACCCCGCACCTCAGGGGCTGTGGTACGTGAGGGGCTGAGAAAACTGTCCCACATCTTAAAGACTGTTCCCCTACCTCTGGCGGATTGGACTTGTGCCTCTCTCGGCTGTACGCCTTGGTTGTCCACTGATTCCTGACCTATGCCGCTAGCGTTTTGTGAGGGGAATGCTTTGCCTACTTCCGTGACTATGGCCTTCCGGAACTGCTGCATTTTGGTTGACCTCTCCGCCTCGGGAATAAGAGACATAAAGTTCTCCTTGTAGCGTGGGTCTAACAGTGTTACCAACCAGTAATGATTGTCGGCCAAGATGTTCTTAACGCGAGGGTCACGAGACAGGCAGCTTACCATAAAGTCAGCCATGTGCGCCAGACTCTTAACAGCCAGGACTTCAGTAGCCTGACCAACACGTTGACTGAACATGCTGTCCTCCTCCTCCTCCTCCTCCTCCTCATCTACCCTGTCCTCTGGCCAGCCACGCTGAACCGAGGATATGACTGGTGTGCATGTCATATCCTCAATTTGGCCGGAGATTTGCTCCATGTCTTCATCCTCCTCCTCGTCATAGTCCTCCACTGCACGTTGTGATGAGACGAGGCTGGGCTGTGTGTTATCACCCACACCCACTACTGTTTCTTGCTGCAACTCATCGCGCTCCGCCTGCAATGCATCATGTTTGGTTTTGAGCAGAGACCGTTTTAGAAGGCAGAGTAGCGGTATGGTGACGCTAATAATGGCGTCATCACCACTCACCATCTTGGTGGAGTCCTCAAAGTTTTGGAGGATGGTACATAGGTCGGACATCCATCTCCACTCCTCAGGTGTTATGTGTGGAGTTTGACCCATTTCCCGACGGCTTAGGTGATGCAGGTACTCAACAACTGCCCTCTTCTGCTCACATATCCTGACCAACATGTGCAGAGTTGAATTCCAACGCGTGGGGACATCACACACCAGTCTGTGAGCCGGAAGATGCAAACTGCGCTGAAAGCCGGCAAGGCCGGCTGAAGCAGTAGGTGACTTTCGAAAATGTGCAGACAGGCGGCGAACTTTTACCAGCAGATCAGACAGCTCTGGGTATGACTTTAGAAACCGCTGAACCACGAGGTTGAGCACATGGGCCACGCATGGAACATGTGTCAGCTGGCCTCGCCTCAAAGCCGCCACCAGGTTCCGGCCATTGTCACACACGACCTTTCCTGGCTTTAGGTTCAGAGGTGTGAGCCAGTGATCTGCCTGCTGTTTCAGAGCTGTCCACAGCTCTTCTGCATTGTGGGGTTTGTCACCTATGCAGATTAGCTTCAGCACAGCCTGTTGCCGCTTCGCCGAGGCAGTGCTGCAGTGCTTCCAGCTTGGGACTGGTGTGGAGGGTACAGTGGATGAGGATGCGCAGGAGGAGGAGGAGGCTGAAGAGCATGACATTCCGGAGCTGTAGAGTGTGGGTGAAACACTGACTGAGGTAGGGCCTGCAAACCTTGGTGTGGGAAGGACGTGTTCCATCCCTCGCTCAGACTGGGTCCCAGCTTCCACAATATTAACCCAGTGTGCCGTCAACGAGATGTAGCGGCCTTGCCCACAAGCACTTGTCCACGTGTCTGTGGTTAGGTGGACTTTGGGTGAAACAGCGTTGTTCAGGGCACGTGTGATGTTTTGTGACACGTGGTTATGCAACGCGGGGACGGCACACCGGGAGAAATAGTGGCGGCTGGGGACCGAGTAACGTGGGACAGCTGCCGCCATCAGGTCGCGGAATGCTTCTGTCTCCACCAGCCTAAAAGGCAACATTTCCAGCGCAAGCAGTCGCGAAATGTTAGCATTTAGAACTGTGGCATGTGGGGTGTTGGCAGTGTATTTGCGCCTGCGTTCAAAGGTTTGCTGAATGGATAACTGAACGCTGCGCTGGGACAAGGACGTGCTTGATGATGGTGTTATTTCTGAGTAGGCAACTGCAGGTGCAGGACCGGAGGAGGCTTGTTCGCAGGCAGCATGGACAGGGGATTGGCTCGCATGCACAACCAGCGAAGACGTAGCAGTGACATTAGCAAGCACTGCTCCTCGACTCTGTTGTACTTCCCACAAAGTCGGGTGCTTGGCTGACATGTGCCTGATCATGCTGGTGGTGGTCAGGCTGCTAGTTTTGGTACCCCTGCTGATGCTGGCATGGCAGGTGTTGCAAATGACCTTTTTAGAATCATCTGGATCCAACTTAAAAAACTGCCAGACTCGGGAAGACCTAACATTTGTACAGGCACCTTGTGTCGTGTTGTTGTTCCGGGGAACGGTTGCCTGACTTCTGCCTGGAGCCACCACCCTGCTTCTTACTGCCTGTTGGGATGCTACGCCTCCCTCCCCGTGTGCACTGCTGTCCTCGCTCTGCATATCCTCCTGCCAGGTTGGGTCAGTTACTGGATCATCCACCACGTCGTCTTCCTCTTCCGCACCCTGCTCCTCCTCCTGACTTCCTGACAATTGTGTCTCATCATCGTCCACCCCTTGTTGAGACACGTTGCCAACTTCGTGAGAACGTGGCTGCTCAAATATTTGGCCATCTGTACATACGATCTCCTCATGACCCACTTCAACATGAGCTGGCGAGAGGCCAGAATGTGCGAATGGAAACGTGAACAGCTCTTCCGAGTGTCCAAGTGTGGGATCATTAATGTCCGAGGACGTGTACTCAGCCTTGTGGTAGGAAGGAGGATCAGGTTCTGAAATGTGCGGTGCAGTATCACGGCTACTGACACTTGACCGTGTGGAAGACAGAGTGTTTGTGGTGGTGCCAATCTGACTGGAAGCATTATCCGCTATCCAACTAACAACCTGTTGACACTGGTCTTGGTTCAAGAGCGGTGTACTGCTGCGGTCCCCAAGAATTTGGGACAGGACGTGCGAGCGACTAGATGTGGCCCTTTGTTGTGGCAAAATTAGAGCTTGCCCACGACCTCGGCCTCTGCCTGCACCACCATCACGTCCACTTCCTTGTTCCTTGCCAACGCCCTTGCGCATTTTGCAATGCTGTGCTGACGTGTATTCACTAGACTTGGGCGTTATATCAAAGTTTGTGCAAATTGTGCACCTGTACGCTGCCACCGACAGGCACACACGTGCGGTTTTTAAATGCAAGCACGGACGCACTAAGAACCTAACAGGTTTTAGGAGCAAAAATTAATGATGAGAACTCTGACACTATCAGCCACTGCTGACTGACGTGTATTATACACTACACTTGTGCGTTATATAATAGTTTGGTAAAAACGCACACAAGTGCACCTGTACGCTGCCACCGACAGGCACACACGTGCGGTTTTTAAATGCAAGCACGGACGCACTAAGAACCTAACACAGGTTTTAGGAGCAAAAATTAATGACGAGAACTCTGACACTATCAGCCACTGCTGACTGACGTGTATTATACACTACACTTGTGCGTTATATAATAGTTTGGTAAAAACGCACACAAGTGCACCTGTACGCTGCCACCGACAGGCACACACGTGCGGTTTTTAAATGCAAGCACGGACGCACTAAGAACCTAACACAGGTTTTAGGAGCAAAAATTAATGACGAGAACTCTGACACTATCAGCCACTGCTGACTGACGTGTATTATACACTACACTTGTGCGTTATATAATAGTTTGGTAAAAACGCACACAAGTGCACCTGTACGCTGCCACCGACAGGCACACACGTGCGGTTTTTAAATGCAAGCACGGACGCACTAAGAACCTAACACAGGTTTTAGGAGCAAAAATTAATGACGAGAACTCTGACACTATCAGCCACTGCTGACTGACGTGTATTATACACTACACTTGTGCGTTATATAATAGTTTGGTAAAAACGCACACAAGTGCACCTGTACGCTGCCACCGACAGGCACACACGTGCGGTTTTTAAATGCAAGCACGGACGCACTAAGAACCTAACACAGGTTTTAGGAGCAAAAATTAATGACGAGAACTCTGACACTATCAGCCACTGCTGACTGACGTGTATTATACACTACACTTGTGCGTTATATAATAGTTTGGTAAAAACGCACACAAGTGCACCTGTACGCTGCCACCGACAGGCACACACGTGCGGTTTTTAAATGCAAGCACGGACGCACTAAGAACCTAACACAGGTTTTAGGAGCAAAAATTAATGACGAGAACTCTGACACTATCAGCCACTGCTGACTGACGTGTATTATACACTACACTTGTGCGTTATATAATAGTTTGGTAAAAACGCACACAAGTGCACCTGTACGCTGCCACCGACAGGCACACACGTGCGGTTTTTAAATGCAAGCACGGACGCACTAAGAACCTAACACAGGTTTTAGGAGCAAAAATTAATGACGAGAACTCTGACACTATCAGCCACTGCTGACTGACGTGTATTATACACTACACTTGTGCTTTATATAAGAGTTTGGTAAAAACGCACACAGGTGCACCTGTACGCTGCCACCGACAGGCACACACGTGCGGTTTTTAAATGCACGCACGGACGCACTAAGAACCTAACAGCCGCAGCCCCTAGTAGAAGAGCAATAACGTATAGGAGGAAAATCGGGTGCGTGCCGCGCTGTCACCAAAGGAAACTGATGTTAATTATTTCATCTCTTTATTCTTTTTTCCGGTCAATGTGTTTCAGAGATCACTGTCTCCTTCATCAGGGCAAAAAAAGAACAGTATGCAATCAAAGGAGGAAGAACCTCTATATATACACATATGGAGCTACGTCAGAGGACTGACTGCTGTATTTCAAATACTGCCGGGATGGTCAACTGTTACAATACCGGCCATAAAAGTTCTCAAGTGATATATTGAGAAACATTTATAAAATCACTGGGGTATAGTGTTTCAAATTTCATCAGCTTTTTGAGACAAAAATCAGAAAAAGAAGAAGAAGAAGGACAAAATGAAAAAAAGAAAAAAAAGAAGAAAAAAAAAACAAAAAGGGAGCATTGAGCTCCAGACCCTGTATTGAGTCTTAGAAGTGTAGTGACAAGTGCATCTGTCCACAACCCTGTAAGGGTGAACGGGATGACGGACAAGAAAAATTATGTTCGTGGCAAAAAATGGTGGTGTTGCTATATAAAATTGCATTAAGAATAAAGAAAGGAAAAATTTCTTTATAAAAGTAGTGAAGAAAAAAGTGGAAAAAAGGGGAGTGTAAGCCATTTTACTAATAAATAGTGATGAGCGAGCATGCTTGTTACTACTCGGTACTCGCACGAGTATCACTGTACTCGGTCTACTCGACGGGGACCGAGTAATCTCGCGATACTCGTGCTGTACTCGTGGTCTTCATCCCTGCATGTTGGCGCTCTTTTGAGAGCCAGCCCTCATGCAGGGATTGGCTGGCAGACCACTGCAATGCCAGCCCTGTTAGTTGTGGAATTGCAGTGATTGGCCGGCCTGCACAGCGTGACCGAGCCTTTATACCGGCGGGCGCACAGCTATCCAGACAGTCAGTGCAGGGAAAGGGTCGCTGCTTCAGGGAAAGGTTTGCGGCCCTTTATAGCTATTTCCGTAGAAGGGCTGCAAACAGTGTGACCAAAAGTCCTTCTCAGGACTATTCTAGTTGTATACAGGCAGGCAGGGTATAGCCAGGTCGGAGTACAGTAGCAGAGTCCTTCTCAGGACTATTGTTGCTGTATACAGGCAGGGTATAGCCAGGTTGGAATACAGGCTAGAGACCAAAAGAGTCCTTGTCAGGACTATTGTAGCAGTATACAGGCAGGCAGGCAGGCAGGCAGGGTATATAGCCATTCCTAGTGGTGACCGTATACCAGCCTTCATCATATCTGGGGCTGGTGTACACAGTCTAAAACAGTCCTGATAGTGTCAGACTTCTCAGCAATTGTCGCTCCTAAAACCTGTTAGGTTCTTAGTGCGTCCGTGCTTGCATTTAAAAACCGCACGTGTGTGCCTGTCGGTGGCAGCGTACAGGTGCACTTGTGTGCGTTTTTACCAAACTATTATATAACGCACAAGTGTAGTGTATAATACACGTCAGTCAGCAGTGGCTGATAGTGTCAGAGTTCTCGTCATTAATTTTTGCTCCTAAAACCTGTGTTAGGTTCTTAGTGCGTCCGTGCTTGCATTTAAAAACCGCACGTGTGTGCCTGTCGGTGGCAGCGTACAGGTGCACTTGTGTGCGTTTTTACCAAACTATTATATAACGCACAAGTGTAGTGTATAATACACGTCAGTCAGCAGTGGCTGATAGTGTCAGAGTTCTCGTCATTAATTTTTGCTCCTAAAACCTGTGTTAGGTTCTTAGTGCGTCCGTGCTTGCATTTAAAAACCGCACGTGTGTGCCTGTCGGTGGCAGCGTACAGGTGCACTTGTGTGTGTTTTTACCAAACTATTATATAACGCACAAGTGTAGTGTATAATACACGTCAGTCAGCAGTGGCTGATAGTGTCAGAGTTCTCGTCATTAATTTTTGCTCCTAAAACCTGTGTTAGGTTCTTAGTGCGTCCGTGCTTGCATTTAAAAACCGCACGTGTGTGCCTGTCGGTGGCAGCGTACAGGTGCACTTGTGTGCGTTTTTACCAAACTATTATATAACGCACAAGTGTAGTGTATAATACACGTCAGTCAGCAGTGGCTGATAGTGTCAGAGTTCTCGTCATTAATTTTTGCTCCTAAAACCTGTTAGGTTCTTAGTGCGTCCGTGCTTGCATTTAAAAACCGCACGTGTGTGCCTGTCGGTGGCAGCGTACAGGTGCACAATTTGCACAAACTTTGATATAACGCCCAAGTCTAGTGAATACACGTCAGCACAGCATTGCAAAATGCGCAAGGGCGTTGGCAAGGAACAAGGAAGTGGACGTGATGGTGGTGCAGGCAGAGGCCGAGGTCGTGGGCAAGCTCTAATTTTGCCACAACAAAGGGCCACATCTAGTCGCTCGCACGTCCTGTCCCAAATTCTTGGGGACCGCAGCAGTACACCGCTCTTGAACCAAGACCAGTGTCAACAGGTTGTTAGTTGGATAGCGGATAATGCTTCCAGTCAGATTGGCACCACCACAAACACTCTGTCTTCCACACGGTCAAGTGTCAGTAGCCGTGATACTGCACCGCACATTTCAGAACCTGATCCTCCTTCCTACCACAAGGCTGAGTACACGTCCTCGGACATTAATGATCCCACACTTGGACACTCGGAAGAGCTGTTCACGTTTCCATTCGCACATTCTGGCCTCTCGCCAGCTCATGTTGAAGTGGGTCATGAGGAGATCGTATGTACAGATGGCCAAATATTTGAGCAGCCACGTTCTCACGAAGTTGGCAACGTGTCTCAACAAGGGGTGGACGATGATGAGACACAATTGTCAGGAAGTCAGGAGGAGGAGCAGGGTGCGGAAGAGGAAGACGACGTGGTGGATGATCCAGTAACTGACCCAACCTGGCAGGAGGATATGCAGAGCGAGGACAGCAGTGCACAGGGGGAGGGAGGCGTAGCATCCCAACAGGCAGTAAGAAGCAGGGTGGTGGCTCCAGGCAGAAGTCAGGCAACCGTTCCCCGGAACAACAACACGACACAAGGTGCCTGTACAAATGTTAGGTCTTCCCGAGTCTGGCAGTTTTTTAAGTTGGATCCAGATGATTCTAAAAAGGCCATTTGCAACACCTGCCGTGCCAGCATCAGCAGGGGTACCAAAACTAGCAGCCTGACCACCACCAGCATGATCAGGCACATGTCAGCCAAGCACCCGACTTTGTGGGAAGTACAACAGAGTCGAGGAGCAGTGCTTGCTAATGTCACTGCTACGTCTTCGCTGGTTGTGCATGCGAGCCAATCCCCTGTCCATGCTGCCTGCGAACAAGCCTCCTCCGGTCCTGCACCTGCAGTTGCCTACTCAGAAATAACACCATCATCAAGCACGTCCTTGTCCCAGCGCAGCGTTCAGTTATCCATTCAGCAAACCTTTGAACGCAGGCGCAAATACACTGCCAACACCCCACATGCCACAGTTCTAAATGCTAACATTTCGCGACTGCGCTGGAAATGTTGCCTTTTAGGCTGGTGGAGACAGAAGCATTCCGCGACCTGATGGCGGCAGCTGTCCCACGTTACTCGGTCCCCAGCCGCCACTATTTCTCCCGGTGTGCCGTCCCCGCGTTGCATAACCACGTGTCACAAAATATCACACGTGCCCTGAACAACGCTGTTTCACCCAAAGTCCACCTAACCACAGACACGTGGACAAGTGCTTGTGGGCAAGGCCGCTACATCTCGTTGACGGCACACTGGGTTAATATTGTGGAAGCTGGGACCCAGTCTGAGCGAGGGACGGAACACGTCCTTCCCACACCAAGGTTTGCAGGCCCTACCTCAGTCAGTGTTTCACCCACACTCTACAGCTCCGGAATGTCATGCTCTTCAGCCTCCTCCTCCTCCTGCGCATCCTCATCCACTGTACCCTCCACACCAGTCCCAAGCTGGAAGCACTGCAGCACTGCCTCGGCGAAGCGGCAACAGGCTGTGCTGAAGCTAATCTGCATAGGTGACAAACCCCACAATGCAGAAGAGCTGTGGACAGCTCTGAAACAGCAGGCAGATCACTGGCTCACACCTCTGAACCTAAAGCCAGGAAAGGTCGTGTGTGACAATGGCCGGAACCTGGTGGCGGCTTTGAGGCGAGGCCAGCTGACACATGTTCCATGCGTGGCCCATGTGCTCAACCTCGTGGTTCAGCGGTTTCTAAAGTCATACCCAGAGCTGTCTGATCTGCTGGTAAAAGTTCGCCGCCTGTCTGCACATTTTCGAAAGTCACCTACTGATTCAGCCGGCCTTGCCGGCTTTCAGCGCAGTTTGCATCTTCCGGCTCACAGACTGGTGTGTGATGTCCCCACGCGTTGGAATTCAACTCTGCACATGTTGGTCAGGATATGTGAGCAGAAGAGGGCAGTTGTTGAGTACCTGCATCACCTAAGCCGTCGGGAAATGGGTCAAACTCCACACATAACACCTGAGGAGTGGAGATGGATGTCCGACCTATGTACCATCCTCCAAAACTTTGAGGACTCCACCAAGATGGTGAGTGGTGATGACGCCATTATTAGCGTCACCATACCGCTACTCTGCCTTCTAAAACGGTCTCTGCTCAAAACCAAACATGATGCATTGCAGGCGGAGCGCGATGAGTTGCAGCAAGAAACAGTAGTGGGTGTGGGTGATAACACACAGCCCAGCCTCGTCTCATCACAACGTGCAGTGGAGGACTATGACGAGGAGGAGGATGAAGACATGGAGCAAATCTCCGGCCAAATTGAGGATATGACATGCACACCAGTCATATCCTCGGTTCAGCGTGGCTGGCCAGAGGACAGGGTAGATGAGGAGGAGGAGGAGGAGGAGGAGGACAGCATGATCAGTCAACGTGTTGGTCAGGCTACTGAAGTCCTGGCTGTTAAGAGTCTGGCGCACATGGCTGACTTTATGGTAAGCTGCCTGTCTCGTGACCCTCGCGTTAAGAACATCTTGGCCGACAATCATTACTGGTTGGTAACACTGTTAGACCCACGCTACAAGGAGAACTTTATGTCTCTTATTCCCGAGGCGGAGAGGTCAACCAAAATGCAGCAGTTCCGGAAGGCCATAGTCACGGAAGTAGGCAAAGCATTCCCCTCACAAAACGCTAGCGGCATAGGTCAGGAATCAGTGGACAACCAAGGCGTACAGCCGAGAGAGGCACAAGTCCAATCCGCCAGAGGTAGGGGAACAGTCTTTAAGATGTGGGACAGTTTTCTCAGCCCCTCACGTACCACAGCCCCTGAGGTGCGGGGTAGTGCCACAAGAAATCCTAAGTTTGCCCAGATGCTCAAGGAGTACCTTGCAGATCGAACAACTGTACTCCGACATTCCTCTGTGCCTTACAATTATTGGGTATCCAAGGTGGACACGTGGCATGAATTGGCTCTCTACGCCTTGGAAGTCCTGGCCTGCCCTGCCGCTAGCGTTTTGTCAGAGCGTGTTTTTAGTGCCGCAGGTGGAATCATTACAGATAAACGCACCCGCCTGTCAACTGAAAATGCTGACAGGCTGACTCTGATCAAGATGAACAAGGCTTGGATTGGGCCAGACTTCACCACACCACCAGCAAATGAGAGCGGAATTTAAAGTTTGTAACGGGAATTTGCCATGTACCTCCAGTCACCCATGGGTACACACTTCTGGACTTTGGATAATCGCTGGACTGCTCCTCCTTCTCCTCATGCGCCACCATGATGACCGTTACAAGAGTTAGGCCTTTGTTTCAGGTATACCCCCAGTGGTAAATTTTTTCGCCCATTCTTTGCAGAATGGACATTACAACGACAGGAGACCCGCTCCTTTGCAATGGGAACAATGTTTTGAGGCCCTCATGCACGTCTCTATGCAGGGACAACGTGGAGCCTCCCAATTTTTGGCTGCCCTGCCAAAGGGCTATACTATAATACACCCACTTCCTGACAATGGACACTTAATGTTTTGAGGCCCTCATGCACGTCTCTATCCAGGGACAACGTGGAGCCTCCCAATTTTTGGCTGCCCTGCCAAAGGGCTATACTACAAAAGACCCACTTCCTGACAATGGACACTTAATGTTTTGATGCCCTCATGCACGTCTCTATCCAGGGACAACGTGGAGCCTCCCAATTTTTGGCTCCCCTGCCTAAGGGCTATACTATAATACACCCACTTCCTGACAATGGACACTTAATGTTTTGAGGCCCTCATGCACGTCTCTATCCAGGGACAACGTGGAGCCTCCCAATTTTTGGCTGCCCTGCCAAAGGGCTATACTACAAAAGACCCACTTCCTGACAATGGACACTTAATGTTTTGAGGCCCTCATGCACGTCTCTATCCAGGGACAACGTGGAGCCTCCCAATTTTTGGCTGCCCTGCCTAAGGGCTATACTATAATACACCCACTTCCTGACAATGGACACTTAATGTTTTGAGGCCCTCATGCACGTCTCTATCCAGGGACAACGTGGAGCCTCCCAATTTTTGGCTGCCCTGCCAAAGGGCTATACTATAATACACCCACTTCCTGACAATGGACACTTAATGTTTTGAGGCCCTCATGCACGTCTCTATCCAGGGACAACGTGGAGCCTCCCAATTTTTGGCTGCCCTGCCAAAGGGCTATACTACAAAAGACCCACTTCCTTCCAATGGGCACTTCAGGTTTACAGGCCCTCATGCACGTCTCTATCCAGGGACAACGTGGAGCCTCCCAATTTTTGGCTGCCCTGCCTAAGGGCTATACTATAATACACCCACTTCCTGACAATGGACACTTAATGTTTTGAGGCCCTCATGCATGTCTCTATCCAGGGACAACGTGGAGCCTCCCAATTTTTGGCTGCCCTGCCAAAGGGCTATACTACAAAAGACCCACTTCCTTCCAATGGGCACTTCAGGTTTACAGGCCCTCATGCACGTCTCTATCCAGGGACAACGTGGAGCCTCCCAATTTTTGGCTGCCCTGCCAAAGGGCTATACTACAAAAGACCCACTTCCTTCCAATGGGCACTTCAGGTTTACAGGCCCTCATGCACGTCTCTATCCAGGGACAACGTGGAGCCTCCCAATTTTTGGCTGCCCTGCCTAAGGGCTATACTATAATACACCCACTTCCTGACACTGGACACTTAATGTTTTGAGGCCCTCATGCACGTCTCTATCCAGGGACAACGTGGAGCCTCCCAATTTTTGGCTGCCCTGCCTAAGGGCTATACTACAATAGACCCACTTCCTTACAATGGGCACTTCAGGTTTACAGGCCATCATGCACGTCTGTATGCAGGGGCATTGGTGAACCTCACAATTTTGGACTGCCCTGGCAAAGGAAAATACTACAAAGACTCAGTTCCTCAAAATGGGCACATTAGACTCAGAGGCCTTTATGTACGTCTTTTCTCAGGGACATCGGAGTGCCACACAATGTTTTACGTAAAATCTTTCATGTATTGATCTCAAAAAGTAACATACATTAGCTCTATCTCACTATTGGGTATGTGCCCTTAACATTTCCGCTATGAAAAATCATTTTGGTGTCATTTTGGAAGGTTTTCTGGTGAGTCCGTAAAAATGGCGTAAAACGCGGACAAAATTATTCAAAGCTGTGACTTTTGAGTGATAAATGCTTCAAGGGGTCTTCCCCATGCTGTTGCCATGTCATTTGAGCACTCTTCGGAGACTTTTGTGCCATTTTTAGGGTTTCTACATGCTGCCGGTGGTCATTTCACAAAAATACTCGGGTCTCCCATAGGATAACATTGGGCTCGGTGCTCGGGCCGAGTACACGAGTATCTTGGGAGGCTCGGCCCGAGCTTCGAGCACCCGAGCTTTTTAGTACTCGCTCATCACTACTAATAAACCTAAAAAATAAAAATAAATTGAATAAAAATCATGAATGTTGTGTTATAACAGGAAATTCGGTGTAAGAATGAATATCCGGGATGAGAGTTCAGCGAATGAGTTATAGAAATTGTTACAAAAAGGAGTGTGTACGGTTTATGCGTAAATTTTCAGAATGCGTACATGAAAATTATATGTATGTGAGAATGTCCCCCATGCTTTGTAAAAAGTTATTTATGAAAATGTAAATAAAATATATAAAAATGCCTAATTATTTATAATTTATGAGAAAGATATATATGTATGGAAGAATGTTATAAGGTGTCCAAGAACCATAAAGAAAAAGGGTGCATATATAATGTTAGAGGTCTAGAGTTCCACCAGGCTATATCACCCCTAAAGAAATAGAAAGAAGACCTTACTACCTGTGTACCCCAAAAAAAGCTATATTTCTTAGCCAGGATTATGGTGGAGATATGCACAAGTGAAATAAGAATATAAAGTAATACAATAAGATTATAAAACCAATATGTGTGCATTCATGCACCACCCGGTACGCTACCCTTGCCAAATTGCTCACTCTAGATCCCCACACGATCCATGAAGCCGTTCCCCCGGTCACACCGCCTGCTGCCGGTTCCCACTCATCCCTGGGGGAGTTAGGCGAGTGGTATCGAGAGCTACATGTCGGCACTGATGATACCCCCATACACCACAAGGAAGGGGTATACCGGGTGGTACAGGAGTATGAGCGGGTTTTTAGCAAGCACCCTCTAGATTTTGGGCAGATTAAAGGGGTTCAACACCACATCCCTACCGGTACACACTCCCCTATTAAAGAGAGATACAGGCCTATTCCCCCTGCGCACTACCAATGCGCCAAAGACATATTGAGGAACATGAAGGAGGCAGGGGTTATTAGGGACAGCTGTAGTCCCTGGGCCGCTCCGTTGGTGCTGGTTAAGAAGAAGGATGGCACCATGCGGATGTGTGTGGATTACCGGAAGATTAACCAGATAACGCATAAGGATGCTTACCCTCTGCCCCGCATCAAAGAGTCCCTGGCCTCGCTGAGAACCGCTAACTACTTCTCCACCCTTGACCTCACCAGCGGGTACTGGCAGGTGGCCGTGGCACCGGAAGACCGAGAGAAGACTGCCTATGGGACCGTTTTGCTGTACTTGGATGATGTGATTGTGTACTCACAGACGTATGAAGCCCACCTGGAGCACCTAGCCGAGGTGTTCGCGTCCCTTGCCAAGTATGGGATGAAGTTGAAGCCCTCAAAGTGTCATCTGCTGAAACCCAGAGTGCAGTACCTAGGACATGTGGTTGGTGCGGAAGGTGTCGCCCCCAACCCCGAGAAGATCACCGCCATCCAAGACTGGCCGAGACCGACCACAGTGAGGGAAGTGAGGCAGTTTCTGGGCCTGGTGGGATATTACCGTCGCTTCATTAAGGGGTACACAAAGATGGCTGCCCCCATGCAAGACCTCCTCGTAGGACAGACCAAGGGTGGTAGATCCCTAGTAGCCCCATTGGTGTGGGAAGAAAAGCATGAGGAATCCTTCCGCCAGCTGAGAACAGCCCTGACCGGAGAGGAAATCCTAGCGTACCCTGACTACAGCCGCCCATTCATCCTCTACACCGACGCCAGCAATGTGGGCTTGGGGGCTGTTCTATCCCAGGTCTAAGACAGAAGGGAAAAGGTAATAGCTTATGCTAGCCGAAAACTCCGACCGACTGAGAGGAACCCTGAGAACTACATCTCCTTCAAGCTTGAGCTCTTGGCACTGGTGTGGGCTATCACCGAGCGGTTCCGCCATTACCTGGCAGCAGCCAAGTTCACCGCGTACACAGACAATAACCTGCTGACCCATCTAGATATGGCCAAGCTGGGCGCGTTGGAGCAGCGGTGGGTGACCAGGTTAGCCAACTACGATTTCACCATCAAGTACCGGGCCGGCCGTACCAACGTCAATGCCAATGCACTCTCCCGGATGCCCCACCTGTCGGAAGAGGGGCCAGAGGATGATGACCTCGAAGAGATCGAGTTGCCTGCATTTCACCGGCCATTCACTGAGAAGGTGCACGTCTACCAACAACGGGTGAACCTGGATCCGCTGCCCCGACAGGACTGGCAGGAAGCTCAGGACCAGGCACCTGCTGTCCGCCTGGTCAAGACTCTAGTGGAACAGGGTTCTGCTGGGATAGACCCTGCTGCCCCTGCCGAAGCCCAACGTCTGTGGCAAGAACGGACCCGGCTATACCTACACCAGGGGAAGTTGTATCGCGAGCTGATTAATCCAAAGACTCACGAGAAGATCCGCCAGCTGGTGATTCCCCAGGCTAACGTGCCCACCGTCCTGCAAGCATACCATGATGGTGCAGTGCACTTCGGGTGGAAGAAGCTAGAGATGTTGTTAAGAGAGCGGTTCTATTGGAGTGGAATGCGGGAATCTGTGGAGGCCTGGTGCCGAGAATGTGGCCCTTGCGCATTGAGAAGGAAGGACGAGGCCAGCCAGAAGGCACCCCTACACCCGATCATTACACACCAACCGCTGGAGCTGGTTGCCCTTGACCATGTAAAGCTCACCCCCAGCCGAAGTGGGTACACCTACGCTCTGACCATCGTAGACCACTACTCGAGGTTCCTGGTGGTTGTCCCAGTTAAGGACTTAACCGGCCGCACCGCTGCTAAGGCTTTCCAGGCTTATTTCTGTTGACCGCATTGGTACCCGGAGAGGGTGCTTACCGACCAGGGTCCGGCCTTTGAAGCAGAGGTATTCCAGGAATTCTGCCAGTTGTACGGCTGCAAGAAAATCCGGACCACGCCTTACCACGCCCAAACCAATGGCATTTGTGAAAAGATGAACCACTTGGTCCTGGGCCTCCTCAAGACGTTACCACTGGAAGAGCGGAACCTGTGGCTGGAGAAGCTACCTGACCTGGTCGATATGTACAACAACATCCCTTCCAGCTCTACGAAATGCACTCCAGCATACCTGATGAGAGCTCGTCCCGGCCGGCTACCAGTGGATCTGGAAATGGGCTTGGAAGCTTCAGAAGCACTCCTGTCGACAGCTGAATGGGACACTCGGCGGAGGACACAGTACCGACAGGTCCAGGAGTATGTTGAAAAGAACTTGTGCCGGAGTCGGGGACAACAGGAGCAGTGCTTCAACAAGAAGGCGCCTGCCGGTTCCTTCCAACCTGGGGATGTAGTGCTGAAGCGGAAAAGAAGGGCCCACAAGCTGGATGATCAATGGGAAAAAAACCCGTATGTAGTCCAGCCCACAGGATGGGAGAATGGGAAGGCCTACCAGATCAGCCGTGACCAGGGGGGGACTTTGGCCACGGTTTCCCGAGACCACCTGAAGAAGTGCCCACCAGCATTGAGAGTAGCGGATGAGGCTCCAGTTCCCAGTCCAGTGGAGAAGGAAAAAGAGGTAATCCACACCATGATGGGTGATTTTCCAGCAGACTGGCCTACACAGAACGGTGCGGTGATCCTTCCAGTGATACTGTTCCCACAACCCGTGGATGAAGAAATGATGGAAACGGTTAACCGCGAGCCAGTGCCCAGGGAGGTACCTGTACCCAGCTCCCCTACGCCTCCGCCTGCCCCACATGATAGCAGGGAGGAGGAACTGACTGTTCCCTCTGCCCCACTGCCTGTCACCACTGACACCGGACCCCGAAGGTCCACTCGCCCCAACCTAGGTAGACCCCCACTTAGGTACAGGGAAACTACTCTTTAAAAGGGGGGGGCTTTATGTGTTGAGTGTACCAGTTTGAAAGTTTTAAATGATAAGTAAAGATGATCAACCAAAGAAGTTTACCTGATTGAACCGTGATTAAACCGGCCGTTGCCGGCAACTGTTGTCCCCGTAGGGACTGTGCAACCATTGCGTAAGGAACTGCTTACGGACAAGCCCGAGAACTTGCAGGGCAACCACAAACTTAGTGCAATGTAAATAAAAATGTTTGTTGGCTTGACACCGTTACCGCCTCCGGAGAGGCTGATTTGGGAGGATGGGCCTGGAGGAAAGGGATGGCCTAGGCCCGCCACTACCGTAACCGGTGGCGATCCTCCGGGGGTTCAGGGGTCCCCTTGGACGTGGGCCCCCTGAAAGAGACAGAACCCGCTCGGGCAACTTGGTGCTGGACTGGGGTCAAGGGGTGCTGCCCGCTTCTTAGGGGCAGCATCAGGGCCAGGTTGTTTGGGTGGGAGAAGAGCGGAAGCTGTACCGTTGTAAAATGTTTATGATGCTTTTACATGTTTTACCGTTTTATTCTTTTTCAGTTGTGAAAATAAAACCGGTGATGGACGGGCAGCCCGCGGACGGTCTGCATTTTACTATAGGGGAATGTGGCGCCCTGGACAAGCCAGGTCGTCACAGGTACTACACCAACACACTCTACACTCCGGCTAGGCACACCGAAGCTAAACACAAATCCTAGTTGCCTTCCTCCAGGGGCTGATGTCCACACCAGGGGGTGGGCCAGGCGGTTGATCCCACCCACCGAGGAGTTCACAGTCCTGGAGGCGGGAAAAGGAGTCAGATTAGAGATCAGTTTTGGAGTTAGAGAAGTGAAGAGGAGAGGAGACTGACCGTGTCCGGGTGTGTGGCCCGGGCACTCAGCAAGGTTGGCAGACGGTGGTGACCTTCTGCAGGAGAGGCTGATTGGAGTGAACCGTACGGACCGGGGATGGGCGGTGGCCCGCCGGTACCAGATCGGGGAGTGAAGAGAAGCCAGCACCATCCGGCAGGGCCTACGGACCCCGACCAGGCTAGGAGTCGCCGTAAAACCGGTCAAATCCGTTAGCGACAGGAACCTCCAGGGTTTCCCAGCAGTCAAGACCCGATTGAAGGCAACAGCTCACACCGTAGAGGGAAGCACAGTCACCGCCAAGGCTACAGTTCCCAGGGCCAGAGCCTGCGGGCAAAAGGGGCTCCCTCAGCATCCATCCAAGCTGGGGAGCGGGTTACCGGTGGGAAGCCCGCTAGATTTTGGGGGAATAAAAGGGGTCCAACACCACATCCCCACAGGTGCACACCCACCCATCAAAGAGAGCTATAAGCCAATACCACCTTCACATTGCCAGTGTACCAAGGACATGTTGAGCAACATGAAGGCGGCTGGGGTTATCCGTGACAGTTGTAGCCTTTGGGCAGCTCTGTTGATCCTGTTAAAAAAGAAGGACGGCACCACTCCCCGTATTGAGGAATTGCTAGCTGCATTGAGAACTGCAAATTATTTTTCTACCCTTGATCTCACTAGTCACTATTGGCAAGTGTCCGTTGCTGAGGCAGACCGGGAGAAGACCGCCTTCGCCACCCCTATGGGTCTCTGTGAGTTCAAAAGCATGCCCTTCGAGCTGTGCAATGCGCCAGGAACCTTCCAGAGGCTGATGGAATGCTGCTTGGGACAAGATTTTAGGGTGTATAAAAAGGGAGATTAGATCCCGTGATCCCAACGTATTGTTACACCTCTATAAATCACTTGTAAGGCTACATCTGGAATATGGGAACCAGTTTTGGGCTCCACATTTTAAAAAGGACATTCAGAAGTTAGAGTCAGTTCAAAGGTGGGCAACTAGACTACTACAAGGAATGGAAGGCCTCCCATATGATGACAAGTTGAAAAAGTTATTAAGTGATTATTGGCTGCAATGGGGCTTTCTGGCTGGTGCCAGCCTCTCTTCTTAGCACACAGGAACCACAATCCCTACACCATGCTTCAATGGATTCTCTCATCCCAGCCCAGTAAAACTACATATTTTACACAGTCATAAGCAGCCAAAAGGGATCTATTCTATTCAATTGCAAATGATCTAGATAAGACTGAGAATAAGATACTGCACGGGACATAGCAGAGTTGGTCAAGTTGAGTGGAGATGAGTTTGCTATTTGGCACAGCTTTTTGCATCAATAAAGCAAGTAAAAGGTGTGAAAGATAAAAAAAAGGGTGAAAGTGTGAAAAGTGAATTGGCCAAATTGAGGTGCATATAAAGTTTTTGCTTTCTTTCAATTCACTAATGGGGCTCATTTGAATCAGGTGAATTGAGTTCTGCTTTTGGAAACTGGGTTAAGAAGGGGTGCACCGGTCCTGGAGGTACTGCAATACCAGGTCAATGCGTGGAGTGGACAGAGCAAGATTTTTTCCATCTCCTTGTTCTAAAAATCCATTTAATATATGGTCCCCAGAGAGGGGACGTATCAGATATTAAACTGATAAGAACAGATTTAATTTTTTTTTTTTTTTCTGTTTATCAGTAGGACTTCAAAATAACAAAGGTGATCGCCTCCCGTTGCCTGGGAACCGTCCAGGCACAAGAGGGCTATGTGTCACCAGAAGGCGCACACACTTCCTCAAGGCCGGCAGACGTGCAATCCCAGGCACCTTCCAGTACCGACCAAGGTAGCGTCCTCCGAAACTACACTTGATCTTAGCCAAAAGGCCGAGAAGCTATAACCCGAATTGGTTACGGCCTTGAGTGGCACCCTGGCCTATACCGGACACATCTTAGGGAGAGGGAGACAAACCCACGCCTACAGAAGACATTTTGTCACCCAAGCCAACCCTTGAAAAGGCTGTTTTGCAGAGCAAAAACAAGAAGAATGGTGCTTTTTGCAGCCGCCGCCCACTGCAATGAATCTGAATAACTCCTCCTTTTGGACACAAGCACCTCCCCTCCCCCTTGCAGTCTTTCCAATTCATGATACAAAAAGACGGACGGACAGGACAGGACAGGACAGGCTGCCTGACTTTCCGTCACTGCCACCCTTTGCCATCCTTGCCCGTAGAAAGCCCTTTCATCATCCCCAAACCCTAATCTTTTCCCTTCCCTTCCCAGATGCGTCTCACTCCCTTTCATTAGGAAGTGAGCGCAGCCTTTTCTCCGTTCTGCACATGCGCGACGTTAAACACAAATGCGCAGGCGTGCGTTCCATTACCCTCACTGCATTCCACTCCCATACAGGAAGTGGGCGCAGCTATTACTACGGTCGCACATAAAAGAACCCACGGCCACCACTGCACATAGCTGACTCCACCACAGGACACCCACTTCTACACCAACGCAGGTAAGACAGGATCGGCACCTCTATGCTCCCGTTACAATCAGGCTCAGTCACCATGTGATAACGCTCTCAACTCTTTAGTTGCAGGCTCCCCTTGCTTCACCTCCATTGGCTGTGCTGCCATTTCCTCTCCCACCTGGAAGGTATACTTTATTCCACTATTTTCCTGTTTCTCTCTTCCCCCTTTTCCCATAACCTACTTTTATCTGCATTTGTGGGGTATCTATATGCTATTTACATTTACATCATAGTTTTATTCATTAATATGGAAGGGAAGAGTGCCCATGAGAGTGTTGAACTGCGGAGAGCAAGAGATTAAGCTGCTCCGATTTGCCACCATTGATAAGCTGTTCTCAGTAGATACACATGCTATCCAAACAGCAGCATCCACCATTGCTTCAGCCCACCCATTCAGTGACAGCTCACCAAGTCAGCCATAGGAGTGGTGTAAGGAATTACATGTAGGCACTGACTCCACACCTTCACATCACAAGAAGGGGGTCTACAGGCTAGTGCAAGAATACGAGCAAGTCTTCAGCAAACATCCGCTAGACTTTTGAAGAATAAAAGGGGTCAAACACTACATCCCCACAAGTGCACACCCACCCATCAAAGAGAGATATAAGCCAAAACTACCTGCACATTACCAGTGTACCAAGGACATGTTGAGCAACATGAAGGAGGCTGGGGTTATCCGTGACAGTTGTAGCCTCTGGGCAGCTCCGTTGGTCCTGTTAAAGAAGAAGGACAGCACCACTCCCCTGTATAGAGGAATAGCTAGCTGCATTGAGAACTGCAAATTATTTTTCTACCCTTGATCTCACTAGTCGCTATTGGCAAGTGTCCGTTGCTGAGGCAGACCGGGAGAAGACCGCCTTTGCCACCCCGATGGGTCTCTGCGAGTTCAAAAGCATGCCCTTCGAGCTGTGCAATTTGCCAGGAACCTTCCAGAGGCTGATGGAATGCTGCTTGGGACACCGAAACTTTGAAACGGTACTGCTATACCTTTATGATGTTATTGTTTATTCTAAAGCAAACAAGATTTTAGGGTGTATAAAAAGGGAGATTAGATCCGGTGATCCCAACGTATTGTTACCCCTCTATAAATCACTTGTAAGGCCACATCTGGAATATGGGGTAAAGTCCTGAGCAGGTTGATAACCATTGGTTTGAGCATGGTAGGGTGTAGTGCGCATCTTCCTGCATCGGTAAAAGCTGCAGAAGTCCTTGAAGATTTCCGCTTCAAAGGCTGTGCCTTGATCTGTGAGGACTCTCTCTGAGTAGCCATGAGGTCTGCATAAGTGTGCTTGGAAGACCTTCGCTGCAGTATGGGCCATTAGATCTTTGACTTGTACCACAACCATAAATCTCGAGTAGTTGTCTACCATCGTAAGTGCATACGTGAGCTCGCCTCGATATTCTGCAACAAAACTCCCTTTTTCGATTTCAGTTTCAGCAAACACTCCTCTTCCTGTAGAAAATATTTATCATTACCTAAGACAGTCATTCTAATGCATGACAATATTAAGGCAATTTAGTTAAAACTTGTTTTAACTCACCTTTAAGGGGATTGATGTATTTCATGGTCAATCCAGGTTTGTCAGTGATGGCACTGACATAATGTATGGCGTCTTTTTCGGGCGTTATCCTTTGCCTTTTCATTGTGAAAATCCAGTTGCCTATATCAAAGCAAATTCTACTACTTGTAAAGTATGCAGAAAATGAAATGTAGAACATATAACATCAACTGCTTAGGAACGCATCATAGGTTAGTACTTAAAAGGATATTGTCATGTTCTAGTCATAATGCAAGCTGGACATTTTTCATGTTACCCTGTAATCGCCGGCCTGTTCTAATGCTCACAAGCTAAGATATAGGCTCAGCTGCTAAGGCTTCCCTCTGCCTTCTGAATGAAACTTGAATATGTCTGGGTCACTGTGTATATAGCAGGTGCTCAGAAAAAATAAGAGTCAATTCAATAAAAATAGCTCTGGCACACTATAGTGATCAATAACGTAAGAAAAGAACTCTTGGAATGCTGAAAATTCTTTATTTGTGCAAAAGGATAATTCATCCAACGTTTCGACCTTGTTTTTAGGTCTTTATCAAGGATAAAGTTATCTAAGATCATAAAGGGTTACAAAACCATATAAACACGTAATTAGTACATAGTACAACATAACAGTACAATATATTGCTACTTGAGAGTACAATGGGTCAAATGACTATGATGCACATACAAAAAATTTTTCCAAAGCCATAGTGAAAACATTTGTACTGAGGAAAGAAAATTTCCACATGACCTATCTGGAGAAACATTCTGGATCAAACAACCAAAAATAGTCAAGCAGGTAAATACACACCTATATGGATAACAGGATGATATGTGTTCAATTGTATAGCGTCATTGCCATTAAGGTACAAATGGAAAACTTGCAATCCTATATAGTGAAGGAAATGAACACATATCATATCAAAGAACACAGGAACATGGGTGTGAGAAAAACCTCAATGTTTATACTTTGTTCTTTATAATGGTGTGAACATGTATATGTCTCAGTACCTTATGCACTTGAGAATTCTAGTGAGTAGATCATGAAAGCCTATTTCAGAACTGGAATCAGTAAATAATTGTAGGTGGAATCTAAATGAAAAGATGGTACAAGTGTTATCATGACACGTGGGCTATAACACAATGGACCGTGTGACAAAGAAGAAAGGAGAGAAAGAAGAGGAAGAAAATGCAACTACCTGTAACATTACGTGATAGTCACTGGTAAGTATCACTTGACAATTCAAGTGAAAAAGGATTCCTTTATTAGTGGGTGTATTATAGTATAGCCCTTTGGCAGGGCAGCCAAAAATTGGGAGGCTCCACGTTGTCCCTGCATAGAGACGTGCATGAGGGCCTCAAAACATTGTTCCCATTGCAAAGGAGCGGGTCTCCTGTCGTTGTAATGTCCATTCTGCAAAGAATGGGCGAAAAAATTTACCACTGGGGGTATACCTGAAACAAAGGCCTAACTCTTGTAACGGTCATCATGGTGGCGCATGAGGAGAAGGAGGAGCAGTCCAGCGATTATCCAAAGTCCAGAAGTGTGTACCCATGGGTGACTGGAGGTACATGGCAAATTCCCGTTACAAACTTTAAATTCCGCTCTCATTTGCTGGTGGTGTGGTGAAGTCTGGCCCAATCCAACCCTTGTTCATCTTGATCAGAGTCAGCCTGTCAGCATTTTCAGTTGACAGGCGGGTGCGTTTATCTGTAATGATTCCACCTGCGGCACTAAAAACACGCTCTGACAAAACGCTAGCGGCAGGGCAGGCCAGGACTTCCAAGGCGTAGAGAGCCAATTCATGCCACGTGTCCACCTTGGATACCCAATAATTGTAAGGCACAGAGGAATGTCGGAGTACAGTTGTTCGATCTGCAAGGTACTCCTTGAGCATCTGGGCAAACTTAGGATTTCTTGTGGCACTACCCCGCACCTCAGGGGCTGTGGTACGTGAGGGGCTGAGAAAACTGTCCCACATCTTAAAGACTGTTCCCCTACCTCTGGCGGATTGGACTTGTGCCTCTCTCGGCTGTACGCCTTGGTTGTCCACTGATTCCTGACCTATGCCGCTAGCGTTTTGTGAGGGGAATGCTTTGCCTACTTCCGTGACTATGGCCTTCCGGAACTGCTGCATTTTGGTTGACCTCTCCGCCTCGGGAATAAGAGACATAAAGTTCTCCTTGTAGCGTGGGTCTAACAGTGTTACCAACCAGTAATGATTGTCGGCCAAGATGTTCTTAAAGCGAGGGTCACGAGACAGGCAGCTTACCATAAAGTCAGCCATGTGCGCCAGACTCTTAACAGCCAGGACTTCAGTAGCCTGACCAACACGTTGACTGAACATGCTGTCCTCCTCCTCCTCCTCCTCCTCCTCATCTACCCTGTCCTCTGGCCAGCCACGCTGAACCGAGGATATGACTGGTGTGCATGTCATATCCTCAATTTGGCCGGAGATTTGCTCCATGTCTTCATCCTCCTCCTCGTCATAGTCCTCCACTGCACGTTGTGATGAGACGAGGCTGGGCTGTGTGTTATCACCCACACCCACTACTGTTTCTTGCTGCAACTCATCGCGCTCCGCCTGCAATGCATCATGTTTGGTTTTGAGCAGAGACCGTTTTAGAAGGCAGAGTAGCGGTATGGTGACGCTAATAATGGCGTCATCTTATACCTTTATGATGTTATTGTTTATTCTAAAGCAAACAAGATTTTAGGGTGTATAAAAAGGGAGATTAGATCCGGTGATCCCAACGTATTGTTAACCCTCTATAAATCACTTGAAGATTTCCGCTTCAAAGGCAGTGCCTTGATCTGTGAGGACTCTCTCTGAGTAGCCATGAGGTCTGCATAAGTGTGCTTGGAAGACCTTCGCTGCAGTATGGGCCATTAGATCTTTGACTTGTACCACAACCATAAATCTCGAGTAGTTGTCTACCATCGTAAGTGCATACGTGAGCTCACCTCGATATTCTGCAACAAAACTCCCTTTTTCGATTTCAGTTTCAGCAAACACTCCTCTTCCTGTAGAAAATATTTATCATTACCTAAGACAGTCATTCTAATGCATGACAATATTAAGGTAATTTAGTTAAAACTTGTTTTAACTCACCTTTAAGGGGATTGATGTATTTCATGGTCAATCCAGGTTTGTCAGTGATGGCACTGACATAATGTATGGCGTCTTTTTCGGGCGTTATCCTTTGCCTTTTCATTGTGAAAATCCAGTTGCCTATATCAAAGCAAATTCTACTACTTGTAAAGTATGCAGAAAATGAAATGTAGAACATATAACATCAACTACTTAGGAACGCATCATAGGTTAGTACTTAAAAGGATATTGTCATGTTCTAGTCATAATGCAAGCTGGACATTTTTCATGTTACCCTGTAATCGCCGGCCTGTTCTAATGCTCACAAGCCAAGATATAGGCTCAGCTGCTAAGGCTTCCCTCTGCCTTCTGAATGAAAATTGAATATGTCTGGCTCACTGTGTATATAGCAGGTGCTCAGAAAAAATAAGAGTCAATTCAATAGAAATAGCTCTGGCACACTATAGTGATCAATAACGTAAGAAAAGAACTCTTAGAATGCTGAAAATTCTTTATTTGTGCAAAAGGATAATTCATCCAACGTTTCGAGCTTGTTTTTAGGTCTTTATCAAGGATAAAGTTATCTAAGATCATAAAGGGTTACAAAACCATATAAACACGTAATTAGTACATAGTACAACATAACAGTACAATATATTGCTACTTGAGAGTACAATGGGTCAAATGACCATGATGCACATACAAAAAAATTTTCCAAAGCCATAGTGAAAACATTTGTACTGAGGAAAGAAAATTTCCACATGACCTATCTGGAGAAACATTCTGGATCAAACAACCAAAAATAGTCAAGCAGGTAAATACACACCTATATGGATAACAGGATGATATGTGTTCAATTGTATAGCGTCATTGCCATTAAGGTACAAATGGAAAACTTGCAATCCTATATAGTGAAGGAAATGAACACATATCATATCAAAGAACACAGGAACATGGGTGTGAGAAAAACCTCAATGTTTATACTTTGTTCTTTATAATGGTGTGAACATGTATATGTCTCAGTACCTTATGAACTTGAGAATTCTAGTGAGTAGATGATGAAAGCCTATTCCAGAACTGGAATCGGTAAATAATTGTAGGTGGAATCTAAATGAAAAGATGGTACAAGTGTTATCATGACACGTGGGCTATAACACAATGGACCGTGTGACAAAGAAGAAAGGAGAGAAAGAAGAGGAAGAAAATGGAACTACCTGTAACATTACGTGATAGTCACTGGTAAGTATCACTTGACAATTCAGGTGAAAAAGGATTCCTTTATTAAAGGGTTCTCAGTCGCCTCAGGATCATGAAATACTAGGGTAAATGATATGAGAATGGGTAAGAAGCACCACTAAAGGAAATATGAGATGCAGGACATATATCTATAAACCCCTGAACTACATGATAGAAATAAAAAGAAGAAAAAAGAAAAAAAAGAAGAAAGAAGAAGAACACATAGAATGCGGAAAGAGAATGGGTACAACTACCTGAGTTACTGCAGGGAGGCCCCTGGTAGGTATTGTGAGGGTTAGTGGAATTCCTTCACTGAAGGGTTCTCAGTTGCCTCAGGTTCGTGAAAAATGCTATAGACAAATAATGCCCGGAGAAAAGGGGTTCATATACAGCGAATAATGGTAATACAAGGTACATGTGTCCCATGTAATAGTATAAATATATATATATGCTCTACACCAGAAATAGAAAGTAGTCCCTCTGCCTTCTGTCTAGGTGCCCTGAGTTATGTCCTGTAAACTGTCACAGTGACCTAGACACACATGTGTAGTAGGGGAATATCCCTGCTGAGATGCCAGTGCTAGAGCACTCGTTTGCTGTGGAGTTGAACGCTATGTGAGTAGTTCTTACCTTCAATGAGCAGAAGTCTCTTTTTTCAGATTTCAATATCTCTGTGGGTATCTGGCAGAAATATGGAATACTCTTTACTGCTAAGACCCTGTACACCACTCCCACTAAAGGGGGCTTTACACGCTGCGACATCGCTAATGCGGAGTCGTTGGGGTCACGGAATTTGTGACGCACATCCGGCCGCATTAGCGATGTTGCTGCGTGTGATACCGATGAGCGATTTTGCATCGTTGCAAAAACGTGCAAAATCGCTCATCGGTGACATGGGTCTCCATTCTCGATTATCGTTACTGCAGCAGTAACGATGTAGTTCGTCGCTCCTGCGGTAGCACACATCGCTCCGTGTGACACCGCAGAAACGAGGAACCTCTCCTTACCTGCCTCCCAGCCGCTATGAGGAAGGAAGGAGGTGGGCGGGATGTTCCGGCCACTCATCTCCGCCCCTCCGCTGCTATTGGGCCGTCGCTCAGTGACGTCGCTGTGACGCCGCACGGACCGCCCCCTTAGAAAGGAGGCGGTTCGCCGGACACAGCGACGTCGCCGGGCAGGTAAGTATGTGTGACGGGTCTGGTCGGTGTTGTGCGGCATGGGCAACGATTTGCCCGTGTCGCGCAACAGATGGGGGCAGGTACCCACACTAGCGATATCGGGACCGATATCGCAGTGTGTAAAGTAGCCTTTAGTCACATGACCAAGACTGTATCTGTGTCCCTACAACACACTTGAGACAAATGTGTGTGTGAGCCTGCATTGTGGGGTATAGATAATATATTATAGAGCTGGGAAGGATCATTCTAAGCAGTGAGCTGTTCCAGTATTTGTAGGAAAATACCCAGTAGAAGCATCAAACACAGCACCAATACCTCCCATCAGTATTCCACCACAGTGCCATGTAACCCATGCCCTACACTCCCATCTACACCAATACTATACAGGCACAAACTAGTATATCTGACTAAAAGCCCCCAAAATATGAAGAACGGCCTATAGTTGAGTGTGGATATAAAATCTATGTGAGCAGAGCTAGAATAGAAATCACTGATCGCATTGAAGTCATTCTGACCATAAATCACCATGATATCAAGGTGAGGAGTTGTGTGTTACTGCTGGGAGGAAAGGGTTAACAGTGGAATATTAAGGTGCATTTCTGTGTGCAGTGTTACTAGTCAATGTAACAATTCAGTATGAGCTGCTCTTGGTGCCGGGGGAGGGAGATGCTCTCCTGAGCAAGATAGATGGGGAATGAACATGATATCTATATAGTGTAAGGCAGGGGGTCTCAAACCAGGTGATTATGTCTGATCAACTGGTTACATTATGTCTGATTACCTTGTCTAACAGTTTTTTCTCCCCTTTCTTTACCTTCCAGGTTCCCATAGTCACGTGAAATATCCCTGTTGCACTTGATTACGGCTCACTATTCACTATAGGATGTCTTATATCTAACATCACACTCTCACCCATCAGCACTCTATAGGTTTGTATAAGGTATGCGCTTACACATCCGGTCCTCCATAGGTATTTCCACTTATGTAACACTATCCCTATGATCACTCATAACTCATACCCTTGTAGTCAATTACAGCCTCCTCTCTCCCCCCTCCCCTTCTCCCTTTCCATCTATAATTTTGCCAGTACAATATTAGTTTACATTAGGCACACACTCACATATTCCTTTCCTTAGTGATTTATTGTAATTCACATTCACATACAATTCTCTATGCCTGCCCCATTACTACATTCATACCTACTTGACCCTATCCTGATACCCCTTGTCTCACCTTGTTGGTCCCTACACCTGTTATCATGTCCTTTCCTGTGTCTGTCTTGTCACACAACACATTTTAGCATATAACTTGTGCTCCTTATTACCTGTCCTGCCTATTAGAATTATGTCCATTATGTCCATGCATGGCCCAATGAATCAAGTCTGTACTTCATATTCATGGTTTAAGCCTTTGGGTTCCAATGTGCCCAGAGTATATATCCAGAAAGATTCCCTTTCTTTGAGCTTCCTAATTCTATTGCCTCCTCTGCGTATGGCTTGGACATGTTCGATGACTTGGAATCTTAATTGGATCACTGTGTGATTATGCGTCACAAAATGGTGTGGGACTGGTAATAGAATCTGCTTACAATGTATTGTTGACTTGTGTTTAGCTCAAAGAAAGAGAATCTTTCTGGATATGTACTCTGGGCACATTAGAACCCAAGGGCTTAAACCGTGAATATGAAGTAAAGACTTGATTCATTGGGCCGTGCACCATGTCACCAAGTGTCCAATTGCATTGTCCAATGGCTCACAATGGTTATGCGTTTTCATTGGATGGATAATCGAAGCCATGTTTTTTTCCTTTCTGTTGGGTTTGTTGTGTGAGTAGCCTATAGGATTAAGTTGGTTACCGCAGGCAGTGGATTTAACTTCCTGTCTTTGGTCCAGTGGTAGATGGATTGTCTGGTCTATGAGCTGTTATTGGTTTGAATGCAGGTGAATGCCCATGGGCTGCTTATGACTGTGTAAAATAGTATTGATTCATGATGGATTTCAGACTACATGTAGATATCTTCAGTCTTTCTATCCACATCATTTAAATGAACATTATCCATGCAGCTTGAAATCCATCCAATAAGAGAAGCAACCTTGTACAACCAATCTGATAAGGGCACAGTATATCCTAAGGGAAGGTTATGGCTATAAAAGGGGACTTCTTGGAGTCACCAGGTTGTTGATGGATGTTGCATGATCTAGTCTAAGCTCTTAGGAGCTGGCTAGGGGATCAGAACCAGGATGCCTTGTGGACTCGGTCTAGGGACTTTGGCTTCAACTAGAGGATCACTTGGCTACATGGCTTCAATCTAGGGGCTCCAATTCCGATTGGAGATCATAACCGCAATCTAGGGATTTCGACTCCGGCTGCCAGGATTATACCATATCATCATACCAGAGACTACTTAAGGAAGAAACCCAGGTTGGACAATTTTGTCACCTGGCTACAGACTTTGCAGACCTCAGCCAGCTTCCTAAATCTGGCGCTATTCTATTGTCGGTGGGTGCCCGACAAATTACACAGCTATGTAAAATTTTGGTTTATGAAACTTCAAATCCAGTGACTGATTATTATGTTTTCTAATGTCCTGATTTAAAAAAAAAAATAAATATTTTTTTTTAACCATCAAATATTGATTTTGTACAATCCATGTGTGAAGTTACATACAAGTGACATGAACAAGAAAAATACTTATTGTAACCAAAAATATTCACAATTTTATATATAAAATACATTTATTTATTGTACAGTCATTCTGCAACTTTATTAGAAATTTATTCTTGCACTTTTTCCTTTTCTCTAGATCCCCCTTTTCTCTTATAGAAGGCCTGTGGATCTTCTCTGTGAAGCATCCGGCAATCATGTTCACGTTTCATTTACTTTGGTATCGTCGTTCCATCTCCTTGATATTCCGATGAAAACCTTCTTGTTCTTCCCACCAGCACCAAGGTTTTCAGACAAGTAGTCCAAATAGGAATGTAAAAAATGTAACTTCAAATTCATTAGACAACCCAAGGCTTTGAAACGTTTCAGCATGTTCTCCACGATGGACTTAAATTTTGATTCTTTGTTGTTACCTAGAAACGTATTTATTGCTTCTTTCAAAGAGTCCCAAGCCCTTTTTTCAACAGTTTTCATTATTGTTTAAAACACGTCATCCTTCATTCATGGGTTTCTGAATATCCGAACCCACAAAAATGCTTTTGTGCTGCCCCTGTGCCAGCAGCCGCCGTTGGTCGGATCCAGACCTTCTAAGAGAGTGGCTCGACCCGGGGGTCTCGCGGACATGTCGAATAAAAGGAGGAATGTAGATGTATGGGCTAGGCCGTATTAAGTTTGTGACGCCACCAACGGTGTGTGGTGAGGTGGGACACCACCGCTGCCGTTATGGGATACCCGGGAGAGATGTAGTGGCAGCTGGATGTTAACCCCTCCGTGTGTAGGGATGATTGCCCCGGGGCCCAGTGTCTTTGTGCAGGGTATGGTGATGGCAAGGGCCGGCGCGCCTGAGCAAGCAGGGGGATGTTTGGTTACTCACAGTAAATGAATCACACGAGTCTTTCGGTAAACCAAAGGTGCTGGTGGCCTGCCGCCCCGGCCGGTTGCATTCAGGTCCCCCACCCAGGCTGGTGGTCGCTGTCCTTTACTCTGCACTTGTTTTTGTGTATGGTGGACTGCCTGGTCTGGAACTCAGGAGTCCGCTCCCGGCTGGATATGGCCTAAGGAGCCGTGCCCGCAGGCGCTGGCCCGTGGGATCTAAGGGCCCTGGCGGTGGCCTTATCCCTATCAGTGGGCTGTTGTCTTCTTTGAGGGACTTTAGGTGGGATAGGACCTATAATCCTGCCCTCAATCATTTAATTAGCTAGGCCGCTGTTTTCGGTCCTGGCTTCAGGGTCCTAGGTGACTAGGGTTTCAGGTCGGCTGTGTGTTTCCTAAGTGAGGAAAGGTGTTGTGCGGGGGCCTATCTGTAACTACCTGGTTTTGCCAGGGCATCACACCTTCCTTCAGACTTGATTCTGACAGTCCCTGAAACTTGGTACACAGGTACTTAAACATCTCTCCTTCTTTCAGTAGCGCTTTCACAAACAGCTTCATCAGTCCAAGCTTACAGTGGAGTGGTGGCAAGAGAACTTTAGGTGGGATCAACTAAGCTTTATGCAACAATGTTCTTGAGTCCCGGTTACAAAGATGTTCTTGTTGGCCAATTTTTTTTGCTCCAGTGAAGAGTCCTAACCTGGCTTTCCAATTCACACAAAAAGCATGTGTTCTGCCTTCTTTTACGTAATGCTGTGAATCTCTAGCATACAGCTAAACCCTAGTTCACATTTCAAATAAACAGACTGTGGAGTTCAATAGCCTTGATTTATTAGCTGGTAACGTGAACTTGATTGCAGTATACATGGAATATACAGTGAATATAGGAATATCCAAGATGCAGTTGAAGACAGAATACGGTATATCCAAGATACTGTTTTATACGGGTAAAAACTATAACAAGAAAATGATTACAGTCAGTACAGTGTTAATACAGAGTTAACATAGCATAACAGTACATGAGATGCAGTTCTTACGAGAATGTAGGTGAAAGGTCACTGCATCTGCAATACATAGAAATCTTATCTAGACAAACAAGACAGGGATGACACTAAAGGTGTAGAAGTACAATGTACAATGCATTTACTACACTCTTCCATCTAGGATTCTATCACTAACACATGTAATTTGCTTTGCTCACCGGATTACACTAGGCAGGGGTGAATGTACAGAGAGGTAAGTCGGCATGTCCTTTCCTGACAAATCCAAAGAGAAAATGGCTGCAGGCTTCTTCTCAGCTCAGGGAGGCATTCCTTACCCAGAATACATTTAGCTTAAAGGGAAACTCAGCAATTCAAAAGAATAACAATGACCTCTAGGGGTTGTAACAGAAATTTTAATGAATGACTATTAGCAGGCTGCCATGAGGCAGAACAGCATGGGTATTTAATATATCCTCCTTGCTGCCCAAGAAGCAATGAGAACATTTTTAGACCACCACATATTGACCATCCATGCTCCTTGTAGTTAAGTTTCTTGAGAATAAAGTCTAAATTCTCACAGCTTTCTTCCAAGTGCATAGCATGTGTGACGCCCTGGACTAGCCAGGTAGTCACAAACACAAAATCACACACACCCCCTCCCCTGGATAGTCTACATCAGTCACACAAAATCCTTGTTGCCTCCTCCAGGGTCTGATGTCCACACCAGGTGGGGCGGAGCCAGGCGGTTGGCCCCACCCACCGAGGAGTTCACAGGCCTGGAGGCGGGAAAAAGCAGTTAGTTTAGTTTTGTAGTGGAAAGTGAGAGGACAGAAACTGTTAGTGTCTGGGTAGGAGCCCAGGCACTGTCAGCAAGGTCGGCAGACGGTGGTGGCCGTCTGCAGGAGGTGGTACAAGTCAGCTGAACCGTAGGATCGGGGACGGGCGGTGACCCGAAGGGAACTGAACCGGTGAGCGGATCTGTACCAAGCACAAAGGCAGGGCCATTGGACCCTGACCAGGCTAGGAGCCGCCGACAATGGTCAAATCCGAGAGTGACCGGAATCCCAGGGGTTCCCTAACACCCAAGACCCGACAGAAGGCAACCGTCCACACCGTGAGGATAAAAAGCCACCGCCATAGGCTAGAGATCCAAGGGCCAGCGCCTGCGGGCAAACGGGCTCCCTCGGTACGTACACCCCAGCCATCCAGCCTCCCCGTACCGCCACCGGGCCCCGGGATCACCAACCCCTACCCACGGAGGGGGAACCAACATCCTAGCTGCTCCCTGCCATCGCTCCCGGGATCCCCGTCACCAGCAGTGGTGGTGCCCATTATCACCACGACCTGTGGGTGACGTCACTAACTATCTCCCCAAACAAACCACCCCCTTTTCACTCGTGGGCGAGGAGCGCTGCTCGAGTCCCCGGATCTGGCCCTCCGCTCGAGCCACCGAGCAGCAGCAGCAGCAGAAGTCCCCGAACCCGAGCGTAGCGTGCGTGGCCCCTCTGCCCGCGACACATGCCCTACACACACTGAAGAATACTTACTGCCATTGAGCAGTAGCACAGCTTTCAGACTTTTTGGATGAAACAATGACGTGTCTCCACTCGCTCACATTGTACTTAATGTTACATTTTCCATCAGCACAGGAACATCGCTTGAATACACTAGAGCACCATCTTCAGAAAAGTATGGAGGGAATCTTTTCAGAATTCTAACCTTTTGGAAACCTATTGTCACGCTCTCCGGGTCCCCTGCTCTGCCCCCCGGCTCACCTGCCACGCTCCCCGGCTTCCCTGCTTCGCTCCCCGGCTCCTCTGGCAGACATCCCCCGCTCCACGGTCTCCAGCCTCCACCACCTGCGGTCCCCAGGCGGCCCGGTCCCCACTCCCGGCGCCCGTCGGCAGCCCTGCTCCAGGCCGGCTCCCCTGCTTCCTATACACCGCTCCCTGCCCTGGCTTCTGGCACCCGGGCCTCGCGCATGCGCATTAGGGCGCGCGCGCGGTCATTGACCCTCTCTTAAAGGGCCAGCGTCCACTGACAGGAAATTGAACACACAGGTACAGGGTATAAAGGGGTTTAATGTCCAAGTGGGCGGGGCCTGTTCTTCGTGTTTCCTAAGCTAGGAGTCAGGTCTCCTTGTGTCTCTGTGATATACTTACCTATCTCTCTTCTAGAGCCGCTCCTGCCTCGCCATCCGGTCCTGCCGATTCCCGAACCCCGAACGCTGACTATCTGCCATCCCGTCAGTCCGTACCATCTCTGATCCCTGTGGTGACCCGTCCTCTCGCTCCATCGGTTCCGGACTCTGCCTGACATCTCGGCCTCCGAACCTGAGCTCCGTCACCCGGACTACCATCAGTGACTCCGTGGTCCCAGGGACTTCTCCATTCCACTCTTTTGCACGGACTGTCCTGCTACCCGTAGTGCTCCGGCTACCGGACCCCTTGCCTTCATTAAGGTGTTCGGCCCAGTGGATCCACCTCCTGGGTCTGCCCGTCCACCTGGCCCTAACACCTATAGAATCAGTGTTTGTGAAAAAACTGTACGTGATGATATTTTTTCAATATTTTTACTGAGTCCAATGATCAAAAGTATGAAAAAAATCACATCTTTCAAAAATTTTTACCCTTGGAAACCTGTGTTATTATTACTATGCACGAGCCCTAAATTGTCTGAAAAACAACAAATATGCTGGTTGGATAGACCTTGACCCAACAATTCAACGGCCACAATTAAGGAGAAAAGTGCTAAGAGAGTTAAATTTGCCCCTGAAATAACCCATGATACGGGCCAAGGAGGGACACACCATTTTGATCCGAAAATAGCCCAACACCATGAGAGACGGGCAAATCCGTGAAAAGACAAAGTTCCAAGCTACAACTGACGCAGGATCTACAGCACATACGCCCATTGTAATTGTTCATGATTTCCGGCCACTACGCATTTCAGCCTTCAGGGACCTGGTAATTCGAATGCTATGTCCAGGAGTAGAGATGAGCGAACCGGTCCCGGTTTGGCTCGAGGTCGGTTCGCCGAACGGAGCTCCCGTTCGAGTTCGGCTCGTCGAACGTTCGACGAACCGAACTCGAGCCAATAGGAAACAATGGCAGGCAATCACAAACACAGTAAAACACCTAGAAAACACCCTCAAAGGTGTCCAAAAGGTGACAAACAACTCACAACACAACACAAACACATGGGAAAGTGACAAGGACATATACTCATGCGAAAACAAAACAGCTGGACAAGGAAAAAGAGGAGGACACACAGATATAGGCATGGCACGCCATTCTAAAATCATGTAAAACACCGCAAGGTGACTCCAAGCGGAGTCTCCCTTTTTTCCAAAAATTGGGCCCCACACACACCCACCCATTCAGTGGCAGCAGTTGTGCCCCAGTTGTACACTTCACAGCTACATTTGCATCAAGCACATTCAAAAATACGCTATTCTTAACCGTCCCCAGGATGACACCGGGGTAGGTAGCAAAGTCTTTCCTGATCCCAGCTCTGTTCATCTTGGCTTCAAGCACATTCAAAAATACGCCATTCTTATCCGTCCCCAGGATGACACCGGGGTAGGTAGATAAAGTTTTTGCTGACCATGACTTGTTCATCTTGGCTTCTTTTAAAAACACAGCAAGCAAGGGTTACTCCAAGCGGAGTCTCCCTTTTTTCCAAAAATTGGGCCACACAGACACCCACCCCATCAGTGGCAGCACTTGGGCCCTAGTTGCAAACAGGATGTTTTGATTTGCATCAAGCACATTCAAAAATACGCCATAATTAACCGTCCCCAGGATGACACCGGGGTAGGTAGCAAAGTCTTTCCTGATCCCAGCTCTGTTCATCTTGGCTTCTTTTAAAAACACAGCAAGCAAGGGTTACTCCAAGCGGAGTCTCCCTTTTTTCCAAAAATTGGGCCACACAGACACCCACCCCATCAGTGGCAGCACTTGGGCCCTAGTTGCAAACAGGATGTTTTGATTTGCATCAAGCACATTCAAAAATACGCCATAATTAACCGTCCCCAGGATGACACCGGGGTAGGTAGCAAAGTCTTTCCTGATCCCAGCTCTGTTCATCTTGGCTTCTTTTAAAAACACAGCAAGCAAGGGTTACTCCAAGCGGAGTCTCCCTTTTTTCCAAAAATTGGGCCACACAGACACCCACCCCATCAGTGGCAGCACTTGGGCCCTAGTTGCAAACAGGATGTTTTGATTTGCATCAAGCACATTCAAAAATACGCCATTCTTATCCGTCCCCAGGATGACACCGGGGTAGGTAGATAAAGTCTTTGCTGACCCATGACTTGTTCATCTTGGCTTCTTTTAAAAACACAGCAAGCAAGGGTTACTCCAAGCGGAGTCTCCCTTTTTTCCAAAAATTGGGCCACACAGACACCCACCCCATCAGTGGCAGCACTTGGGCCCTAGTTGCAAACAGGATGTTTTGATTTGCATCAAGCACATTCCAAAATTCGCCATAATTAACCGTCCCCAGGATGACACCGGGGTAGGTAGCAAAGTCTTTCCTGATCCCAGCTCTGTTCATCTTGGCTTCTTTTAAAAACACAGCAAGCAAGGGTTACTCCAAGCGGAGTCTCCCTTTTTTCCAAAAATTGGGCCACACAGACACCCACCCCATCAGTGGCAGCACTTGGGCCCTAGTTGCAAACAGGATGTTTTGATTTGCATCAAGCACATTCAAAAATACGCCATAATTAACCGTCCCCAGGATGACACCGGGGTAGGTAGCAAAGTCTTTCCTGATCCCAGCTCTGTTCATCTTGGCTTCTTTTAAAAACACAGCAAGCAAGGGTTACTCCAAGCGGAGTCTCCCTTTTTTCCAAAAATTGGGCCACACAGACACCCACCCCATCAGTGGCAGCACTTGGGCCCTAGTTGCAAACAGGATGTTTTGATTTGCATCAAGCACATTCAAAAATACGCCATAATTAACCGTCCCCAGGATGACACCGGGGTAGGTAGCAAAGTCTTTCCTGATCCCAGCTCTGTTCATCTTGGCTTCTTTTAAAAACACAGCAAGCAAGGGTTACTCCAAGCGGAGTCTCCCTTTTTTCCAAAAATTGGGCCCCACACACACCCACCCCTTCAGTGGCAGCAGTTGTGCCCCAGTTGTACACTTCACAGCTACATTTGCATCAAGCACATTCAAAAATACGCTATTCTTAACCGTCCCCAGGATGACACCGGGGTAGGTAGCAAAGTCTTTCCTGATCCCAGCTCTGTTCATCTTGGCTTCTTTTAAAAACACAGCAAGCAAGGGTTACTCCAAGCGGAGTCTCCCTTTTTTCCAAAAATTGGGCCACACAGACACCCACCCCATCAGTGGCAGCACTTGGGCCCTAGTTGCAAACAGGATGTTTTGATTTGCATCAAGCACATTCAAAAATACGCCATAATTAACCGTCCCCAGGATGACACCGGGGTAGGTAGCAAAGTCTTTCCTGATCCCAGCTCTGTTCATCTTGGCTTCTTTTAAAAACACAGCAAGCAAGGGTTACTCCAAGCGGAGTCTCCCTTTTTTCCAAAAATTGGGCCACACAGACACCCACCCCATCAGTGGCAGCACTTGGGCCCTAGTTGCAAACAGGATGTTTTGATTTGCATCAAGCACATTAAAAAATACGCCATAATTAACCGTCCCCAGGATGACACCGGGGTAGGTAGCAAAGTCTTTCCTGATCCCAGCTCTGTTCATCTTGGCTTCTTTTAAAAACACAGCAAGCAAGGGTTACTCCAAGCGGAGTCTCCCTTTTTTCCAAAAATTGGGCCCCACACACACCCACCCCTTCAGTGGCAGCAGTTGTGCCCCAGTTGTACACTTCACAGCTACATTTGCATCAAGCACATTCAAAAATACGCTATTCTTAACCGTCCCCAGGATGACACCGGGGTAGGTATGTCCAGGAGTAGAGATGAGCGAACCGGTCCCGGTTCGGCTCGAGGTCGGTTCGCCGAACGGAGCTCCCGTTCGAGTTCGGCTCGTCGAACGTTCGACGAACCGAACTCGAGCCAATAGGAAACAATGGCAGGCAATCACAAACACAGTAAAACACCTAGAAAACACCCTCAAAGGTGTCCAAAAGGTGACAAACAACTCACAACACAACACAAACACATGGGAAAGTGACAAGGACATATACTCATGCGAAAACAAAACAGCTGGACAAGGAAAAAGAGGAGGACACACAGATATAGGCATGGCACGCCATTCTAAAATCATGTAAAACACCGCAAGGTGACTCCAAGAGGAGTCTCCCTTTTTTCCAAAAATTGGGCCCCACACACACCCACCCCTTCAGTGGCAGCAGTTGTGCCCCAGTTGTACACTTCACAGCTACATTTGCATCAAGCACATTCAAAAATACGCTATTCTTAACCGTCCCCAGGATGACACCGGGGTAGGTAGCAAAGTCTTTCCTGATCCCAGCTCTGTTCATCTTGGCTTATTTTAAAAACACAGCAAGCAAGGGTTACTCCAAGCGGAGTCTCCCTTTTTTCCAAAAATTGGGCCACACAGACACCCACCCCATCAGTGGCAGCACTTGGGCCCTAGTTGCAAACAGGATGTTTTGATTTGCATCAAGCAAAATCAAAAATACGCCATAATTAACCGTCCCCAGGATGACACCGGGGTAGGTAGCAAAGTCTTTCCTGATCCCAGCTCTGTTCATCTTGGCTTCTTTTAAAAACACAGCAAGCAAGGGTTACTCCAAGCGGAGTCTCCCTTTTTTCCAAAAATTGGGCCACACAGACACCCACCCCATCAGTACTTTACCCTCCACACCAGTCCCAAGCTGGAAGCACTGCAGCACTGCCTCGGCGAAGCGGCAACAGGCTGTGCTGCAGCTAATCTGCATAGGTGACAAACCCCACAATGCAGAAGAGGTGTGGACAGCTCTAAAACAGCATGCAGATCACTGGCTCACACCTCTGAACCTAAAGCCAGGAAAGGTTGTGTGTGACAATGGCCGGAACCTGGTGGCGGCTTTGAGGCGAGGCCAGCTGACACATGTTCCATGCGTGGCCCATGTGCTCAACCTCGTGGTTCAGCGGTTTCTAAACTCATACCCAGAGCTGTCTGATCTGCTGGTAAAAGTTCGCCGCCTGTCTGCACATTTTCGAAAGTCACCTACTGCTTCAGCCGGCCTTGCCGGCTTTCAGCGTCATTTGCATCTTCCGGCTCACAGACTGGTGTGTGATGTCCCCACGCATTGCTGATATGTGCCCGTTCAAGTGTCTCGGGAATTTTCAACAGATCCGTCCGAAGGTGGATGGCCCCTTATTATGTCACGAGGATGGGTCCTTTTTATCGAGATACCAATTTGTGAGTGTTTTTAGGGCATGTTTGAAGTCGTTGGGGTTAGATCCGAAGTCTTTCGGATTGGGGCAGCGAAGGAGGCCTCTATATGCGGCCTACCGGAGGAGACAGTTAAGCAGATTGGTAGGTGGAAGTCGCAGCGCTTTAAGTCGTATGTACGTCCCCAGGTGGTTGTTGGCAATTGAGGGGAAAAGGGGGGGGTATTAGGGTAGCAATGGGGGGGGTGAGAGTGTGTGTTTTTTGTCAATTTGGTTTGGTGAGGCAATAAAATGGTGTCGTCTGTACATTTTGTATTGCAGAAGCACCCCCCCTTCCTTCCCTGGTCTGGATCCTTGGCCACTCTTATGTGTATTGGGGAGCCCGACGAGCGGACGCGAGATGGAACGGGAGACAGCTAGGTTTTGAGAAGGACCTGGCTCTCGTGCGATGGCTCGGTGTTCGGGGGTTAGGGTGGAACAGGGTGTTGCAGGAGGTGCATAGATACGCCCGGTTGGACAGACCTCCTGACATCTTAGTGTTGCATGCCGGGGGGAATGATTTGGGTGGGCGTCCTTTTCGAATCTTGATAACGGACATCAAACATGATTTGTTACGGTTATGGGTGTCGTTTTTCAGGTCTAACGATAGTCTGGTCGGAGATAGTAGCGAGAAAGAGTTGGCAGAAAGCGCGGTCAGTTGACAGGTTGAACAAGGCGCGGGCGAAGGTTAATAGGGCGATCTCGAAGTTTGTTAGTCGGAACGGGGGTATAGCAATACGGCATGTTGAGTTGGAAAGGACGGAAGAGGAATTTTGGTTGGCTGACGGGGTACACCTTAATGCGGTGGGAACTGACTTATGGGCTCTTGGCTTGCAGGGAGGTATTGAGAGGGCCCTTTGCTTGCGGGGGGTCTCAGGCACTTGAAGGGTTTCAAGGTGCCTTCGTTGTGGTGTTGTTTATTGGTGGGTCCTTGAAGTTGGTTTAAAATTGGTTCGGGGATTCATCCGGGTATGGATCCCCTCATTGGCAGAATTGATGGTCCCCTAGTGATTTTGGGGGGGAACCCCGACGGGGTATGTCGGGGCCCCTGGGGGTGTGGTTGGGGTTGACGGAGGATTAACCCTAACCATTTGGTGCTACTGAGTCAGTGTGGGTAACGGCTGGGAGCAAGTTGAGGTTTTTTATTGCTCGGTTATGGGAATCACCAGGGTTTTGGTAGCTTCAAGGACCTTACCACATTGCAAATTTTATTGGTTATGTATTCTTGTTAATAAAATGGCTGCTATGGCCAAAATTATCCAAAGATAAATTTGTGTCTGTGTAATTACTTTTAAATAAGAAATGGGAATGGAGGTGTGGGGTATGAAAGGAAGACCGGAGTCAACAATTCCAGGGTCAAGCATGTTTATTTGCGTAAGCTTCGTTCCAGGGTAGAAAGGGTAAGAGTGCCTTTCAGAATTCGAAGTGGTCGGACTGTACGGACCACCAAGAACTGCAGGAGAGCTTGAACATCTTCCCATGGATGTGCGACATCCTCCCTCATCAGTTACGTAGGTAAGCAGGTTCTCAGCATTGCAGCCCATTTGTTGTCTTAAGTTAGTTAAGCGGGGTTAACTAACCTGTCAGTTCAGCCTCAGGTCTAAAGCAGAGGCCTGGACTCCACTCCTTACTCCTCACTCCACAACTCTCCTTAAAAACAACTGACTCCTTTTTCCTGCCCCGGGGTCTCCAGACCCTTAGGTGGGCGTTTCCTTCCGTCTGGTCCTGCCCACTGGTGTGCCTGTCTTTCCCTGGGGGAGGTGACTAGGGTTTTCTGGTTGGCTTTGTGTGACTTAGGTGAGGGAAGTTGTTATGCGGGGGCCTATGTGTGACTACCTGCAGTGTCAGGGCGTCACATATGTATGTGTGTATGTCTGCTAAAGGAATCCGCACCGTCATATTTACAAACACAAAATTTTGACTCTATGCACAGAAGAGAGTCATGCTATTTACATGATTTGTGTTTTTTTACCTTTTAAAACTATCATTAAATGTTAAGTTTTAGTTAGGGATTTATGCTTCTGTCTGTCTCTCTCCCAGTCTCTGTCATCTGTCTGTCTCTGTGTGTCTCTATCTCTATCCATGTCTCTCTGTCTCTCTATCTCTGTCTGTCTCTCTGTGTCTGTCTGTCTTTCTCTCTTTGTGGCTGTCTGTTTCTATGTCTGTCTGTCTCTTTTCCAGGTCTGTCTCTTTTCCAGGTCTGTCTCTTTCCCTGTCTGTCTGTCTCTTCCCCTGTCTGTCTCTTCCCCTGTCTGTCTCTTCCCCTGTCTGTCTCTGTATTTCTTTGTCTGTCTCTGTCTGTCTCTTCCCCTGTCTGTCTCTTTCCCTGTCTCTCTCTGCCTGTCTCTCTTTGTCTCTCTCTGTCTGACTCATTCCCCGTTTGTCTCTTTCCCTGTCTATCTCTGTATTTCTTTGTCTGTCTCTATCTGTCTGTCTCTCTCTGTCTGTCTCTTCCCCTGTCTGTCTGTTTCCCTGTCGGTCTGCCTTTTCTCCTGCCTGTCTCTGTATGTTTGTCTTTGTCTGTTTCCCTATCTGCCTCTGTCTCTTTCTCTGTCTCTGTCTGTCTGCCTTTTTTCCCTGTCTATCTCTGTCTGTCTCTTTCCCTGTCTGCCTCTGTCTGTTTGTCTCTGTCTCTTTCCCTGTCTGTCTATGCCTATCTGTCTCTGTCTGTTTGTCTCTCAGTCTGTGTCTGTCTCTCTCTATCTGTCTCCCCACTGACATCATATTATCTCACACATAAGCTTCTTATACTATGAATGTCCTTTGTTCCTATAGCAACCAATCACAGCTGCTATTAATAACTTGCAGCTCCCACCTCCATTCAGTTTAATGGAGGCAGGTTTTTTGGAGAGTAACTGTAAAGGTTAAATATTCCTGTTAAAACATAGTCTACAACGTTCCCTGAGTCACATGAGGTGTCTGCAAAATTTTGTGTTTGTAAATATGACGGTGCGGATTCCTTTAGCAGACATACACACATACATATGTGACGCCCTGACACTGCAGATAGTCACACATAGGCCCCCGCATAACAACTTCCCTCACCTAAGTCACACAAAGCCAACCAGAAAACCCTAGTCACCTCCCCTAGGGAAAGACAGGCACACCAGTGGGCAGGACCAGACGGAAGGAAACGCCCACCTAGGGGTCTGGAGACCCCGGGGCAGGAAAAAGGAGTCAGTTGTTTTTAAGGAGAGTTGTGGAGTGAGGAGTAAGGAGTGGAGTCCAGGCCTCTGCTTTAGACCTGAGGCTGAACTGACAGGTTAGTTAACCCCGCTTAACTAACTTAAGACAACAAATGGGCTGCAATGCTGAGAACCTGCTTACCTACGTAACTGATGAGGGAGGATGTCGCAAATCCATGGGAAGATGTTCAAGCTCTCCTGCAGTTCTTGGTGGTCCGTACAGTCTGACCACTTCGAATTCTGAAAGGCACTCTTACCCTTTCTACCCTGGAACGAAGCTTACGCAAATAAACATGCTTGACCCTGGAATTGTTGACTCCGGTCTTCCTTTCATACCCCACACCTCCATTCCCATTTCTTATTTAAAAGTAATTACACAGACACAAATTTATCTTTGGATAATTTTGGCCATAGCAGCCATTTTATTAACAAGAATACATAACCAATTAAATTTGCAATGTGGTAAGGTCCTTGAAGCTACCAAAACCCTGGTGATTCCCATAACCGAGCAATAAAAAACCTCAACTTGCTCCCAGCCGTTACCCACACTGGCTCAGGAGCACCAAATTATAAGGGTTAATCCTCCGTCAACCCCAACCACACCCCCAGGGGCCCCGACATACCCCGTCGGGGTTCCCCCCCAAAATCACCAGGGGACCATCAATTCTGCCAATGAGGGGATCCATACCCGGATGAATCCCCGAACCAATTTTAAACCAACTTCAAGGACCCACCAATAAACAACACCACAACGAAGGCACCTTGAAACCCTTCAAGTGCCTGAGACCCCCCCGCAAGCAAAGGGCCCTCTCAATACCTCCCTGCAAGCCAAGAGCCCATAAGTCAGTTCCCACCGCATTAAGGTGTACCCCGTCAGCCAACCAAAATTCCTCTTCCGTCCTTTCCAACTCAACATGCCGTATTGCTATACCCCCGTTCCGACTAACAAACTTCGAGATCGCCCTATTAACCTTCGCCCGCGCCTTGTTCAACCTGTCAACTGACCGCGCTTTCTGCCAACTCTTTCTCGCTACTATCTCTGACCAGACTATCGTTAGACCTGGAAACGACGCCCATAACCGTAACAAATCATGTTTGATGTCCTTTATCAAGATTCGAAAAGGACGCCCACCCAAATCATTCCCCCCGGCATGCAACACTAAGATGTCAGGAGGTCTGTCCAACCGGGCGTATCTATGCACCTCCTGCACCCTAACCCCCGAACACCCGAGCCATCGCACGAGAGCCAGGTCCTTCTCAAAACCTAGCTGTCTCCAGTTCCATCTCGCGTCCGCTCGTCGGGCTCCCCAATACACATAAGAGTGGCCAAGGATCCAGACCAGGGAAGGAAGGGGGGGTGCTTCTGCAATACAAAATGTACAGACGACACCATTTTATTGCCTCACCAAACCAAATTGACAAAAAACACACACTCTCACCCCCCCCCATTGCTACCCTAATACCCTAATACCCCCCCCCTTTTCCCCTCAATTGCCAACAACCACCTGGGGACGTACATACGACTTAAAGCGCTGCGACTTCCACCTACCAATCTGCTTAACTGTCTCCTCCGGTAGGCCGCATATAGAGGCCTCCGTCGCTGCCCCAATCCGAAAGACTTCGGATCTAACCCCAACGACTTCAAACATGCCCTAAAAACACTCACAAATTGGTATCTCGATAAAAAGATATATGTAATAAGGGGCCATCCACCTTCGGACGGATCTGTTGAAAATTCCCGAGACACTTGAACGGGCACATATCAGATGCCACAACCATCCCCAAACGGACTAGTCTACCCACACCTCTCTGATCAGTTTTCGATTTCCTAATCCAAAATTCAACTCCGTTTTCCACTGACATAATGTCACCCCAATCCAAGCCCCCGGGGAACGCCTTACTGGGCGATACCAACTCCCCAACCCGCAGGGCTCCAAAAAACGCCAAAGAAAAGGCTAACTTAAACAAACTCACCTCAAACGGAGATAGACAAACCCCCCACAACGCCCTACCCAGCCGGGTAGGGACCCAGCCCAGCCCAGCTGGGACCCAGTTTGAGCGAGGAACGGAACAAGTCCTTCCCACACCAAGGTTTGCAGGCCCTACCTCAGTCAGGGTTTCACCCACACTCTACAGCTCCGGAATGTCATGCTCTTCAGCCTCCTCCTCCTCCTGCGCATCCTCATCCACTTTACCCTCCACACCAGTCCCAAGCTGGAAGCACTGCAGCACTGCCTCGGCGAAGCGGCAACAGGCTGTGCTGCAGCTAATCTGCATAGGTGACAAACCCCACAATGCAGAAGAGGTGTGGACAGCTCTAAAACAGCATGCAGATCACTGGCTCACACCTCTGAACCTAAAGCCAGGAAAGGTTGTGTGTGACAATGGCCGGAACCTGGTGGCGGCTTTGAGGCGAGGCCAGCTGACACATGTTCCATGCGTGGCCCATGTGCTCAACCTCGTGGTTCAGCGGTTTCTAAACTCATACCCAGAGCTGTCTGATCTGCTGGTAAAAGTTCGCCGCCTGTCTGCACATTTTCGAAAGTCACCTACTGCTTCAGCCGGCCTTGCCGGCTTTCAGCGTCATTTGCATCTTCCGGCTCACAGACTGGTGTGTGATGTCCCCACGCATTGGAATTCAACTCTGCACATGTTGATCAGGATATGTGAGCAGAAGAGGGCAGTTGTTGAGTACCTGCATCACCTAAGCCATCGGGAAATGGGTCAAACTCCACACATAACACCTGAGGAGTGGAGATGGATGTCCGACCTATGTACCATCCTCCAAAACTTTGAGGACTCCACCAAGATGGTGAGCGGCGATGACGCCATTATTAGCGTCACCATACCGCTTCTCTGCCTTCTAAAACGGTCTCTGCTCAAAACCA